>NC_135672.1:13326668-13596341 GCF_964188315.1 Podarcis muralis | reverse complement strand
GATTCCCAGTTCTGGCTCGGTTCAGAGGTTTGAGAACTTGGAAGGAGGAAAGTCACTTGATTCAGGGACTGTCCCCCAAGCCGAAGAGCTAAAGGCAGCTGCGAGCAGAACCAGAGAGAGGGGTGGCCTGGGGAGTGTCGCAGGGGCCGGGTAGAGATGTTGAGAGGGCCACATGGAGCCTGACATTCCCTGTTCCTGGGCAAATGTAGTTCCTCAGCCTACGACGCGGCAGGAGGCCTCCAAAGGCCCTAATACCTCCGGCCCCAATTCCCCCCTGTCACTGAACGCTCTCTCTCTCTTCCTCCCCATCTTTCCGCTTCGCCAGGACCCCTCGCGCCTGCCTGGTAAGTGTCTGCTCAGATCCATGCGTACAAAAGCGCTTCAGAAGGCGCCTTTGTGTCCTTTTGAGGAATCAGCTTCGCCCGGTTTGGGAGATCCGCTTTTATTTCCGGCGGAACTGCTTTCTCCTCCTCCTCGAGATCATTTGGGGCTTGTCGAACCGGTTTTCACGGGGTGGGAGAATTGTAGAATCAGAAGGGCCTCAGTTCAGTTGTGTCTATTGATTTCAATGGGTCTCCTCTGAGTAGGACCCTGTATCATCCCATCCTTTGGGCGCTCGCTGTTTCTGGCCGTCTGTCAGCTTTTGGGGGTCCCTGTTGCCCCTTCCCCTGCCCGCCTGCCATTCCTTTTGGGGCGCTGTGCCTCCACCCTTCCCTCTTTACCCCTGTCCGCCTGCAGGTCGCCTTCTGCTGGCCTCTGGCCTTTCCTTTGCACCTCTCCCCCAGCTGACGAACACAGACAAAACCTTTTCCTCCTTCCTTCCCCAGATCTGGAGGAGACGAGCCTGAGAAAACGCACGTGAGTGTCTCGAGGGGCTTTTGCTGTGGGGCGGCGTGACTCAGAAGACGTCCTTTGTTCTATTTGGGGAGGCCGGGTTTTGGTGGGGGGCAGGAAGGGGAGGGTGGGGCTGTCCTGGCTTGCTCTGCCAGGAACACATAGTGTATGCCTGTCCGGGGGGGGGGGGGGTAGGCAGTTGCAGAATGTGGACCTTGGGCTGGAAGAAGGATCTTCTATCCTTTGACCTGGGATGTAGGAGAAGTTCCAAAAAAAGCTCAACAACGACAGTGGGTAGATCAAATAACTGCCAGTTTTTTAATACTGTGAGTAGATCTCAGTCTATTGGGATTTGGGAGTCCCTTTACTATATAATAAAAAGGTACGGATGTCGTCACGCTGCTGTTCACTTGGTCACAGGCAGGTGGTGCTGTGCAGTACAGCTTGAAGGAGAGAGCTGTTGGGCGGGTGGTCCAGGCAAGCAATGGGGAGCCAGAGCAGGCTGCAGCAGGCCCCCTCCACAGACCCACTGGCTCCTGCCAGCCCCGGGTCCCCTGTCTCTGGGATTGTTGTGGGGAGGAGTAGGTGTGCCTGGCAAGCGAAGTGACCAGTGGCACAGCCCCGAGCGCAAATGTAAGGAGGGCTCTCTCTCTCTCTCTCTCTCTCTCTCTCTCTCTCTCTGTGTTGATACACCCCAGGGGCCCCCTTCCAGACGAGAAGCAGTCGGCCGCCGAGCTGGATGCCGTCCTCCAGCACCACCACAGCATCCAGGAGAAGCTGGCCGAGGAGATGCTCCACCTGGCGCGCAACCTCAAGAACAACACTCTGGTGGCGCAGAACGTGATCAAGCAAGACAACCAGGTGAGGCGGGTACTCAAGAGACGGAGGGGGGAGCATGGCTTGTGGATACCCCTGCCTGCCCCCTTGCCCCCAGTTGCACAGGTTGTAACTCAGTGTTTCCACGCAGACTCTGTCCCACTCGCTCAAGCTGGCCGACCACAACTTTGAGAAGCTGAAGGACGAGTCGGACCGCCTGGAGCAGCACGCCAAGAAGTCCGTCAACTGGTTCCTCTGGCTGATGCTCATCGTCGTCTGCTTCATCTTCATCAGCATGATCCTCTTCATCCGCATCTTCCCCAAGCTCAGGTGATTCCTCAGGCCGCAGGCGGCTACCTGGCGACTCCTCGGTTTGCCTCACGCCGTTGCCCACGAAGTCCAAGGCCTCCTGGTGCTTCCCTGATGGAGTCTCTGAAGACACTCGCTGGAAGGGAGCTCCTGGCGCTTCTCTGACGGAGTCTCTGAAGACACTCGCTGGAAGGGAGCTCCTGGCGCTTCTCTGACGGAGTCTCTGAGGACACGCAGAGGTGGAGTTGCCAGACCAGGCCCAGTCTCTGTTGCATGCGGGGGGCAGTGGGGAATCCGACAGGAACATTTCTTCTTCCTCCTGACTGCTACCTTTCCACCTGCAGGGAGCCGAGTCCCTGTTTGGATGAGGGTGACCATTCTGTCATCATGTAAAGCCCCCTGTATCCCCCCCCCAAAAAAGTGCACCTTCACAGCTCAGCTACCATTTGGGGACGGCCTGGAAGGAGGAATACGAGGCCGTTGGGGTTTCGTTTACCTCTAACGAAGTTCTGCCGCCTGTAGAGGAAAACCAGGACTCTGGGGCTGGGGGATTCTTGGCCGACGAGTTGGGGCAGGTTGGTGGGCGGGGGGGGGGGGAGAAATCACCTATCCTGTTCTTCTCCCCCCAAAGCCCCAGGTCCTAAACATTCAGGTGTAAGGACTCCGCCAGCTTTCGCTCTTCTTTCCCAGCCAAAAAGGAAAATACAACTTGGGGGGGGGGGCGTTGGCCACAGTTCTTACGTCTGGGGTTAGACTGCATGTGCCACAGCGACAGCAGGGGGAACGAGGGCTGCCGGAGGCACCTCCCCATTTCGAGAGCAAAGGCGCCCCCACATCGCAGCGGCGGTGAATCACCTGCAGAAAGAGGCGCCAGTGGGGGCCTCGCCCCACCGCTTGCCAAGCGCACACCTTCAGCCTGGGAGGTGGGCCAGGAGAGGTGCAGTCCCCCGAGGGGGAGAGGCCCTGCCTTGGCCGCCCAAACGTCGGGGCTCTGCGTTGCCCCCACTTCCCTGCGCCAGAGCGATGAGCCTCTGCTTGCCCCCCGCCGCACGGAAAATGTACTTCGCCCTGCCAGCGAGGGAGCCGAGTGATGCATCGCCAGCCAGCCTGCCTGCCGCCACTCGCGCATTAAAAGCAAAACCCGACTCGCTACCACGGTGTGGTTCTTTTGTGCGTGCGGCCGGGGCGGTTTGGGGGGCAGCGGCTCTGCACCCGCAGCCCCCTTTGACGTGGGGCTCTGCGCTCAGCGGCGGAGAGTTCAACTGCGGAACTCCCCTCCGTGGGAGGCAGCTTAGCCGGAGACGCCGTGGCGCCTTCTGCCTGCCAAGCAGGTGTCCTGCCGGCGGAGGGACAGATTGAGATGCCTCTGCCGCAACGGGAGCCTCTGGAGCTTCCTGCTGTGGACGAGGGACACTTCTGGGAAGCCCTTCATTCTCTTCACACCTAAGGTGGCAGGATCTCCATCCTGCCGCGCTCTCCCCGCCTGGAAGGAAGCGGGAAGGGAGGGTGCGGTGATGCAGAAGCCGTCTTGGCGTTCCCAGGCTCGCAGGAACCAGCGAGGGGTCAGCTTCCCAAGCTCTTGGTGCCAACGGCTGGTGACGGAGGAGGATATCCTCTGGCCGGGGGAACTTTCCAGGCCGTGGGTCCTGAAGGGCCGGGGCAGGGGTGGGGGAGGCAGAAGGGGCCCTCAAGCTGCCCTCTGTGGGTAAGCGGGCTTCCCTTTCGGAGTTGGGTGCCACTAAACTGGGCTTGCAGAACGATGGGATCTTGAGAAAATGCCACCAGAGTTCGATCTCAGTCTGTGCTAGAGATCGGCCTCTGTAAGTGAGATATGGGGCCGTTAAGAGCACAGGAGGTTCCTGCCAGGCCAGGGTTCAGATCTCCACGCGGGGCACAAAGCTCGCTGGGTGACCCTCGAGCCAGTCACTTCTCAGGCCTACAACGCAGGGTTGTCGCAAGGGTAGCCTGGGGAAGGGAAGAGCCACACACACTCGTCTCAAGCTCCTTGGCAGGCGAGATAAAGGGGATGCAAAGGGAAAAATAAATTAATTGGGCAGGGGTGGGGGTTGATTCCGTAAAGTTTATACAGTTTTTTAAAATAATAATAATCCTAAAGCTGGTTTATGAGGAAGCCAAAGCAATGACTATCAATGGGGGGGGGATTTAAAACTTCGAACAAGATAATAATGGACGAAATGCTGATTGAAATGGGTTGTCGGCTTTCGGAAGACCCGGCAAGGCCTTGCGAGGGGAGCCCCACAGAGAGCGCATTGCAGCAATCCAGCCTGGAAGTAACAAGTTTTGGTGATGTCGAAGCAAAGCTATCGGGTCGACGCATGGAAGAAGCAGTGTGGAAAGGGAAGTCTCGGAAGATTCAGTTGCCCCCCACCTAACCCCCCCCCCCCCCATTAACAAAGAGGAAGAAAGTGAGTGTCGTAATTTACTGCTCTCTGCCGCCCAGGCTGCCCGTAAGAAACCCACCTTGCCCCTGAGAATTCCCAGCGACGGGAAGAATGTAATTTCTTTTGGCAAAAAGATTCCAGTTACTGTTTTTGTGTGTGTGTGTGGTGGTATCTAGGTGACAGCAGAAAGGGGGGAAATTCACCAGTGGCAATGGCTCTTTTGCGTGAGTGAGGATGCCAAGGGGATTCCGGGCAGGGAGGGTCTCCGGGTCCTAGGGAGGTGAGCGGCCTGGCGCCAGAAACGTCCACAAGAAAAGGTCTGCAGAACGCCTGTATTGCATGCAAGAGACCCCAAGGCCAGTCTCCAAGGAAGGCTTGGAGTCCAAAACCACGGAGAGCCACTAATAATAATAATAATAATAATAATAATAATAATAATTATTATTATTATTATTATTATTATTATTATTATTTATACCCTGCCCATCTGGCTGGGTTTCCCCAGCCACTCTAGGCGGCTTCCAACAGAATATTAAAATTGCAATAAAGCATCAAACATTAAAAGCTTCCCTAAACAGAGCTGCCTTCAGGTGTCTTCTAAAAGTCAGGTAGTTGTTGATTTCCTTGGCATCTTGCGGGAGGATGTTCCACAAGGTGGGTGCCACCACTGAGAAGGCCCTCTGCCTGGTTCCCTGCAACCTCGCTTCTCGCAGGGAGGGAACCACCAGAAGGCCCTCAGGAGATGGACCCCGGTGTCCGGGGTGGAGACGCTCCTTCAGGGATACTGGGCCATTTACGGCTTTCAAGGTCAGCACCAACACTTTGAATTGTGCTCGGAAACGTCCTGGGAGCCAATGTAGGTCTTTCAGGACTGGTGTTATATGGTCTCCACTCCCAGTCCCCAGTCTGGCTGCCACATTCTGGATTAGTTGTAGTTTCCAGGTCACCTTCAAAGGGAGCCCCACGTAGAGCGCATTGCAGTAGTCCAAGCGGGAGATAACCAGAGCATGCACCACTCTGGCCAGACAGTCTGCGGGCAGGGAGGGTCTCATCCTGCGTACCAGATGGAGCTGCCCTGGACACAGAACTGACCTGTACCTCCATGGACAGCTGGGAGTCCAAAATGACCCCCAGGCTGCGCACCTGGTCCTTCAGGGACACAGTTGCCCCATCCAGGCTGCTCTGTTCCCAGAGGTGCTGAGGCCACTTTCTGGCATGTGACCCCCCCTCCCGCCCCCCCCCCAATTGCGGGCTGGGTTCTCCTCCTGCCTCAGATGGCTGGCACCCAGTCGGTCAAGCCAGCTGCAGCTGGTTGAACTACGAACCGAGGGTGGAGAAAGGGCAATTGGTGCCCTTCGATTTACCCTTGCGGAGAACATAAGAGAAGACTCTGGGGTCCCATCCTGATCTCACAGGGGCACCACCTTGAAGCCAATAAGGAGGAGCTCAGCACAACAACAACAACCACTCTCCCCACCTGCATTTTGCAGGAACTGGGATTATTGATTACGACTGATTAAACTCGTACACCGCCGGTCTCAGGGTGGTTCACAACATAAAACCAGAATAAAAATAAAAACAAGAATGACCCCCCCCCCAAAAGCACATTCTTAAAGGGCATCGGATGTCAATCAGCCCCAGGCCTGCTTGAAGGGGAAGGGGAAGACGGAACAAGCTTGGTCTCAGATGACCTGAACCAATGGATTCAAAGGGCGAGAAATGGGATTCCGACCTCCGAAAGTTATTCCGAATGTTAGGAGCCGTTTGGCCGTGGGGCTGCCTCCTCCCTTGTTTTTATTTTTAATAGAGGTGGTATGGCCAGGGATTCTTTAGCTGAGATTCCTACACTGCCGGGGGTTGGGGTAGATGACCCCTGGGGGTCCTACAATTCTGCGATTCTATGCTAGTCCTATCTAATAATAATAATAATAATAATAATAATAATAATAATAATAATAATAATAATATCTTTATTGTCATTGCCCCCTCTCGGGGACAACGAAATTACAACGAAATTGCCATCTAGCAATGGCAGCAGCTTTTAATTCTGATTGGAGGCCCAAGGCTGCCATATATTATTATGATTATGATTATGATTATTATTATTCAATTCGTTTTTATATGGCTTTATATCTTCAAGGAAAAAAATCTCGAAGCTGTTGACAACACATATAATAATAATTATTATTTATACCCCATTACAATCCAGGATAAAAAATATAGCAACTATAACGTACGCAATCGAAGCAACATTAATGAACAGGAAACGAAAATATGACCGCAAAGGTTTCAAAACAAAACATTACAAAGGTCAACTACGGAAGAAGACATTGAACACGGCAAAGTCTACCCCCCAAAAAAAACCCCGAACGTTTTGGAAGAAAACATTACAGTACAGGGCGCCATATATAAAATATGGGGGTTCCTGAACGATAGGCCGGGTTGGGATTATTTTAGCGCAGGTTGCAAACCGCAAAACGAAAGACAGGAAAACCAAACTGCATGAGTAATAAGACTGTTAACCCATTAAGCCAGAGGCTTCCCTGAATGTGGTTTAGCGGTGGAGAAATGGTTTTGAAGGCCCAGGTGACAAAAAAGGTTATTTTACGTCTGCCACTACTGCGGCCCAAGTTTCGTTAGCCGCCAAATGGAAAACGAGCAAGGTCCCAACCAAAGAAGAATGGCAGCTTAAGCCGATGGAATATGCACAGCTTACAGACTTAACATATAGAATAAGAGAACCAGAAGAACATACGTTTAGAGAAAACTGGATTTTATTGAATATATGGGAAATAACTGCACAGCTGAAGACGCTGGCAGCATTAAGATAAATTCAACAGCGTTATTAAGCTCTGATGGATGCAATAACGGAATACCGAATGGTAGTTTTTGTAAAATATGCAGGGATTTATGATATATAAAATGGAAAGAGGCAAAGGGACGTCATTGACAGCTGAAGGATGTAAAAAGGAGCATTAGAAACAGAAAATTTAATAAAAATTATGTAGAAAAAAATAAAATGGTTTTGAAGAGGAACGAGCGAGGGCCCGTGAGTTTAGCAGGGAGTGTCTTGAGGGGTTAATAACGCGATAAGGCGAAATTAATAAATAACCCGGTTCTGGGTCCAGGGCGCACGGTGGCAGAGAGGTTCTGAGTCATGCCCGGCTGATGGGATGCAGTCCAGTATTTTGGATGGTCATGTGGCAGGTTGGGCAACAGGTTGGGTTTATGGTTAATAGCTTGCATTCTTCTCATATAATTAACCCGCTCCCAGACAGCCTGGCAAGGGGGGCAGAGTCAGGATTTGCCCAACCGGGCACCTTCCAGATGTTCTGAACTACAACTCCCAGCTGTGCCAGGCAGGTGGGAGTTGTAGTTTTGTTTTGTTTTTAGAGATTTTGTGGTTTTATATCTTGATTTTATTCTGTGAACCGCCCTGAGACCCCCGGGTATAGGGCGGTACAGTGGTACCTCGGGTTACATACATTTCAGGTTGCTTATGCTTCAGGTTACAGACTCCGCTAACCCAGAAATAGTGCTTCAGGTTAAGAACTTTGCTTCAGGATGAGAACAGAAATCGTGCTCTCGCGGTGCAGCAGCAGCAGGAGGCCCCATTAGCTTCAGGTTAAGAACAGATTCAGGTTAAGAACTGACCTCCGGAACGAATTAAGTACTTAACTCGAAGTACCACTGTATATAAATTTAACAAATACAGCGGTCCCTTGGTTCTCAAACGCCTTGGTACTTGAACGACTTGGAACCCAAACACTGCAAACCCGGAAGTAAGTGTTCTGGTTTGCGAACTTTTTTTGGAAGATGAACGTGCTCTGTTTTGAGTTTTACGCTTCCGATTTGAGTGCCACACTTCAGTTTTGAGTGTTACGCTGAGGTCCGTCTGTTTTTGCTATTTATTTTGCTTTTTTTTTTGTGACTGTGGGGAACTTAGTTCAGCTACTGATTGATTTACTGTGTGACTGCAGTACATTGTTTATTGCTCTCATTTTATGGCTCAATGGTCTCGTTAGATAGTAAAATCCAGGTTCAATTGCTGTTTTGGTGGTTGTTTTCCAAAGTGTGGAACGGATTAATCCGTTTTGCATTCCTTTCTATGGGAAAGCGTGCCTTGGTTTTGGAACGCTTTGGTTCTGGAAAGGACTTCCGGAACGGATTAAGCTTGAGAACCAAGGGACCACTGCAGTAGTAGTAATAATAGTAAATAATAATAATGGCATAAGTTCTGCGGGCGCTGAGAATAAACACAAGTCTGGCAGCTGAGGTTTTTGTTGTTTTTTCTCTCCCTCGGTTGCCAGGAAATCAGTTTGCAAAGGATTTGCAAGTGTTGCAAAGGGCCAAAACAGCCTTAGGTCCCTGCGTTTAAAGCCAGCTCCCTTGGGGAAGGAAACTGGAGGAAGCTTCGTGTTTTGGAAGCTCTGAGGCAGACAAAATACAAGGCTTCGCGCGGCGCAGAGTTAAAACCCGTGGAATTTGCCCTCTGGAGAGAGAGGGGATGAGAGCTGGCAGCCTGGACGGCTTTCAAAGAGGATTAGACAAAATTCACAGAAGAGGAGGCGATCAATAGTTATGTTCTGACTGTCAGTGCGCCTCTGAATGATAATACATAGAAGCACAGCGTTTCAGACTTGGAAGGGACCCCGCGGGGTCATCTAGTCCAACCCGCGGCAAAGCAGGGGTCTCAACTAAAGCATGGCCATCCAACCTCTGCATCAAAAGCTCCCAGGAAGGAGAATCATAGAATCATAGAGTTGGAAGAGACCACAAGGGCCATCGAGTCCAACCCCCTGCCAAGCAGGAAACGCCATCAGAGCACTCCTGACATATGGTTGTCAAGCCTCTGCTTAAAGACCTCCAAAGAAGGAGACTCCACCACACTCCTTGGCAGCAAATTCCACTGTCAAACAGCTCTTACTGTCAGGAAGTTCTTCCTAATGTTTAGGTGGAATCTTCTTTCTTGTAGTTTGGATCCATTGCTCCGTGTCCGCTTCTCTGGAGCAGCAGAAAACAACCTTTCTCCCTCCTCTATATGACATCCTTTTATATATTTGAACATGGCTATCATATCACCCCTTAACCTCCTCTTCTCCAGGCTAAACATGCCCAGCTCCCTTAGCCGTTCCTCATAAGGCATCATTTCCAGGCCTTTGACCATCTTGGTTGCCCTCCTCTGGACACGTTCCAGTTTGTCAGTGTCCTTCTTGAATTGTGGTGCCCAGAACTGGACACAGTACTCCAGGTGAGGTCTGACCAGAGCAGAATACAGTGACACTATTACTTCCCTTGATCTAGATGCTAGACTCCTATTGATGCAGCCCAGAATTGCATTGACTTTTTTAGCTGCCGCGTCACATTGTTGGCTCATGAATCCATCACTGTCGAACAGCTCTTACTGTCAGAAAGTTGTTCCTGACTCCTTTATTGTCACTTGAAGCCACGAGTTCGAGTTCTGCCCTCCGGAGCGGCAGAAAACAAGCTTGTTCCTTCTTCCATGTGAGATATCGGAAGATGGCTCTCCTATCTCCTCTCAGCCTCCTCTTTTCCAGGCTAAACATCCCCAGCTCCTTCGACCGTTCCTCATCAGGTTTCCAGACCCTTGAATCTCACATTCGCCCTCCTCTGCCCACCTTCCAGCTTGTCAACATCCTTCTTAAATTGTGGTGCCCAGAACCCTCTCCCCTCCAACACTTTCCCCCCGTCTTGGCTCATCTTACCTCGCAGGGTGGTTGTGGGGGGTGGAAGGGAAGGCAATTAATTAGCAGGATGAGTGCATATGCAACACGTGGCGACGAATGCATGTTGAATAATTAATTGCCCCCTGTTAATCACCCGTAGAGACGCGGGTGGCGCTGTGGGTTAAACCACAGAGCCTAGGGCTTGCCGATCAGAAGGTCAGCGGTTCGAATTCCCGTGACGGGGTGAGCTCCCGTTGCTCGGTCCCTGCTCCTGCCAACCTAGCAGTTCGAAAGCACACCAGTGCAAGTAGATAAATAGGTACCGCTCCAGCGGGAAGGTAAATGGCGTTTCCATGTGCTATTCTGGTTCGCCAGAAGCGGCTTAGTCCTGCTGGCCAAATGACCCGGAAGCTGTACACCGGCTCCCTTGGCCAGTAAAGCGAGATGAGCGCCGCAACCCCAGAGTCGGCCATGACTGGACCTAATGGTCAGGGGTCCCTTTGCCTTTAATCATGCCCAAAGGGGTAGCCTGGTTGGTAGAGCGGGAGACTCTTACTCTCCAGGATGCGAGTTTGAGCCCCACGTTGGGCAAAAGATTCCTGCATTGCAGGGGGCTGGACTAGATTGACTCTCAGGTACCCTTTCCAACTCTGAATTCATAGATGCACAGCGCCTTGTGTTATTAATCCAGTAACATGTTTCCACGCCCCCTGCTATTTCCTTGCTGCAAACAAATTCTTACTCAGATCAGGCTCCCTTATTCTCATGAATAAAAGCTTAATCCCTCGCGGTTTGGAATAATTAAGAAATTAACCCCGCATTAATATCGTTACTAATATGTTGTCGTATTCCCATGAATAACGTCAAACACCCGCGACCCCTCATTCCCTACAGATAATCATTCAACCCCATAAACAGAGGTGTCATCAATCTATTCTTCTTTGTAATTAATCTGTTCTTCTTTGTAATTAACAAGCAAATTAACCTGCTGGTACCCTCCTTTATTACAACACGGGCCAGCCTCTGCTTGCTGTCCTTGAGAGCTGGTTAATTAACTCCTCGCTTCCTATTATTAGCAGTAATTAATACTTTTAAATCCTCTTTGCTGTCCTCATCAAGCCATCAGATGCCCCCTTCTCAATTCCTCCGTTCAGCAATAAGAGACTTATAGGAAAGTGGCCCATATTTATTCGTCAACGGGGTGCTTAATTAATAAATCAATTAATAACGGATCGGGCTCCTCCTTTCCCCCAGCTGGAATAGCTAATCCTATGTCTACTCAGAAGTAAGCAGGGCTAGGATTGCAGCCTTGACACATAAATAAATATACTCCCCCCCCCCCCCCGCTCATTAGCGATCAGTTCCTAATGACTCAAGCAGTGCCCCTTTGGCCCCCGATTAATTAGCCCATTTGTTTCAATTTCTTCCATGGTTACATTTTCTTAACGTTTATTAAGCCTGCCACAGGACCGGAGGTGGCGAGCGCATGTTCGTTAATACGACTACGACTGCCAGCCATTAATTACTATTAAGGGAAACTGTAGTAATGGTCATTAAGGGAGCCAATAATAATAATAAATAAAATAAGGAAAACCAGCTAGCTTCAAAGGGAACCAATCATAATTTCAGGAAATCCACAATTCATAGCAAGAGGAAACCAATTAGGATGGGTGATATTCAGCTAAGTCGGGTCGGTGCTTATTATGGGATGAGTGCTCTTCACGCCTGAAATTTCGCATCGAAATGCCAGCCAGAATTCCTCCCCCCACATTTAATCCAGATTTACCTTTTCTGTGGAAAAGCCAATATATTAAACCTTGTGGCGCAAACCCTGTCTGCAGTATTAAGCCCTGGTGAAAGCAGCCCTACTCAGTGTAACCCCATTGATTTGCAGGGAGTCTGCTCTGAGAATGACAAGCCTTCGCTGTTGCCCCGGAAACCACAGAATTGGAAGGGAGCCCCAAGGGTCATCCATTCCAACCCCCTGCAAGGCAGGAATCTCGGCTCAATGAAATTAATCAATAGTGGGTCATATCCTGATAAATCACACCGCAGAGGGTCTGGAAACCAAGCCTGATGAGGAGCGGTCGAGGGAGTTGGGGGTGTTGAGCCTGGGAAACCGCAAAACGTATGAAGGGCTGAACACAGAAGACGGCAGACAAATTGCAAGAAAAGAGAGTCCAGTGCAGAACTAACGATGATAATAATAATAATCATAATAATAATAATGATGTTATAGAAAAATAATGGGGTGGGGTGTTGCTGCCTGACTCCCCAGGGGGCCTGGGTCCCCAAAGCGCATCGTTTTATATAACAACATTAACGGTAATAATGTGAATAATAATAGACGCCTTCAAGGACGTTGGCGATAATAATAACAGCAATAATAATAATAAAAAAATAATAATACCTATCTGTAACCAGCAATAATAATGAAAGCCACCCAAGACCTTTGGGAAAAATAGCCCCCACCCCCAGGTTGTGGTTCTGTAGTTCTTCACCTTCCAACAGTAGTAATAGCCGCCCAGCACAAAGATGATAGTAACCCTAATTTCCCTAATAATGGAAGCCACCCAGGAGGCTGCTAGCGGCGATAATGACAGCCATAATAACGAAGAAAGGCACCAGAGACCTATGAGCTGAACTAATAAGAATAATGGTAATGATTTCAATAATGGTAGGAGCCACCCAGGAAGGTGGTAGCGATAACAAGAACAGTAATAATAATGATGATGATGATGATGATGATGATGATGATGAAAGGTACCAAAAACCTTTGGAGGAGGAGGAGGAGGAGGAATAACTATCTGGGATGTTAGTAATAATAATACCAATAATAATGAAAGCCATTGAAGACCTTTGGGAAAAATAGCCCCCCCACCCCCAGGTGGTTGTGGTTCTGTAGCTGTTCTTCTCCTTCCAACAATGGAAATAGTAGTAGTAGTAGTAGTAATTATTATTATTATTATTATTATTGACACCTGGGATGTTAATAATAATAGCCACCTGGGGTGTTAGCAATAATAATAGAAGCAATAATAATAATAGGCAGCTGGGCAGTTAGTAATAATAATAGCAGTTATAATAATAATAGCCACCTGGGGTGTTAGTAATAATAATAGCAGTTATAGTAATAATAGCCACCTAGGCTGTTAGTAATAATAATAGCAGTTATAATAACAATCGCCACCTGTGGTGTTAGTAATAATAATAGCAGCAGCAGCAATAATAATAATAATAATAATAATAGCCAGCTGGGGTGTTAGTAATAATAATAGCAGCAATAATCATAATAGCTACCTGGGCTGTTAGTAATAATAGCAGCAGCAGCTGCAGCAGCAATAATAATAATAATAATAGCAATAATAATACTAGCCACCCAGAGGACGTTAGCGATAACAATCACAGCAATAATACTAATAACGAAAGACCTTTTTTTGTGGAGGGGGGGAGCTGACTAAATAATAATAATAATAATAGTGGGGCGGGGGGGGGGCGTCCCTTTTCCCTCCTCCTCCTCCCGGGCCGGGTCTCCTCGCGAGTTGCGCCTCCTCGGGGCCTCCCTCTCCTCCTCCCTCCTCCTCCGGGGAGGAGGCGGCTTGTTTACCGGGGCCTGGGCCTGGAGGTCTGGAGGGCTGGGGGTCTGGTGGGCCTGGCCGAGGAGGAGGCGGAGGCGGAGGCGGAGGAGGCGGGCCTGCCTGCGAGGCCGCGGCCTCTTTTCTACCTCAGGAGGAGCAGCAGCAGCGTCGTCGTCGCCGCCGCCTTCGTCGTCGAAGGGAAAGAGAAGGAGGAGGAGGAGAAGGGAGGCCTGGTCCTGGTCCTGGTCGCCGCCGCCGCCCTCCTGCTCGGGTCCCCCCCCGCCATCATGCCTCTTCCCGGCGGCGGGCGGCGGGGGGCTCCTTCTCCGGGGCTCCTCGCCTTGGTCGCCGTCGCCCTCCTGGCCGGGGCGGGCCAAGCCGAGAGTGAGTGGGGGGGGGGGGAGATGGGGGGCGGAATGGGGTGGGGGGAGCAGAAGGGGAGAGGGGGGATATGGGGGGTATGAGGCTATGGGGTGGGGGGAGCAGGACAGGGGGTGCAGAAAAGCGAGTGGGGGGATATAGGGTGGGGGGGGTAATGGTAATCGTAGGACTTCTCGGGTGGGGGGAGATGGGGGGCAACGGACGGGAGGGAGAAAATCGAGGGGCTCCTGAGGTGGGGGGTGCAGAAAGGTAGAGAGAGGGGGCATGGGATGGTGGATATGGGGGGCGAAGGGGTGGCGGGGAGCAGGACAAGAGGGTGCAGAAAGGCGAGTAAGGAGGGGATATGGGGTGGGGGGTAATGGTAATCGAAGGACTCCTCAGGTGGGGGGATATTGGGGGGAATAGGGGGTGGACAGGAGGGAGAAAGAAAATTGAGGGGCTCCTGAGGTGGGGGTGCAGAAGGGGAGAGGGGGTGGAACATGGGGTGGGGGTGAACAGAGAGAATAGGGGGTGAACAGACAGGAGGGAGAAAATAATCAAAAGGGCTCCTGAGGTACGGGGTGAATGGGATAGAGAAAGGGGGTAATAGGGGGGCAGGAATAGGGGGTGGGGGTGGATGGACAGGAGGGAGAGGGAATCGAGGGGCTCCTGGGCTGGGGGGTAACAGCCAGAAGGGTCAGTGAGTTGGGGGGTGGGCCCTTCACGGCAGGTGTCAGGAGAAAACCGGCCTTGGCTTTTGCAGCCCACCCCCCCCCCCATTGGGGGGACTCAAAACCTTGCTTCCTGGACGTGGGCCCTCTTTGTATCTCTGCCCCATAGCGGACCTCAAGGGGCCCCAACTGGGCTGGAGACTCCAAGCCCAGGTGCCTGGCTGCGGATTGGAGGCCTCTGGGGGTGGGGCTCCCGACATCTGGCCGCACTTGCTGGAGGGCGTGTGGGGAGGAGAGGAGGTCTTTGGGGTGCCCCCCCAGTAGTTATGGGGAGTTCTGGCTGGTGGGGAGCCATCTGCAGTATGTTAATTGGGATGGTCGGGGTTGCATTGGAGGGACGGAGTGATTTTGGACTTGGAGTTGCGCTCCGGAGTGTTTGCAGTGCGTTTAGTAGAATCCTAGAATTTGCAGAGTTTTAACGGACGCCAAATGTCACTTGGCCCGACCCCTTGCATGCTTTTGCCCAACGTGGGGCTCAGACCCACGGCCCTACTTCTTACTGCCAGCTCGACTAGACTTAAATTGTCCTTGAAAGGGGGTAACTGTTCAAGATTGGGGTGTTGTTGTCAGTGGTGCCCGTCGGTGTGTCTGCGATGCGCTTGGCAGTGGTGGAAGACTTAAAACGTAATGGTCAAGAGTTGCAATGGAAGGGGGTGCTTTTGAGGGAGGCCTTGGGTGCCAGGTTTAGGGTGCCAGGTTTAAGACCCAGCTGTGGGTATGTACATAGGGGAGATTTCGGGGGCAGTTGCAATATTCGGGGCAGCGCCAGCCATAGGGTTGTAGCCGACGTAAATTGGAATGGCGAGAGGAGACTCGGTTGCATTGGTTAATGGAAGCGCTGCCAGTTTAGGAGACTGGGGTCGCCTTGGCGGGCCGCTCACCCAGATCTTGGGGGGCTGCAACTGGGGAGCGGTTGTGGAAATTTCATTCATCGTGACATTCAGGGAAGAAGACTTCTGGCGCGGAACAGGAGGAGAGGAAAGAGGAGGGTGAAGAAAGAGCTGGATCCCACCTTGGGCAATTCTAGAGCAAGAGACTAGGCCTACTTCCTCCGTTTCCCGAAACTCCTCTTTTTACTTATTCTTTCGTAACTTTGTATTAATGCAATGTTTTTATACGTAACTATGTGTCCTTGCAATGCTCTGTTTAAGTTCTCCGCTGCTGCTGCTCCTCTGAGACGTTGTGGTGCAGAAATCAATTAACTAACAAATAAGAGTAGTAGATTGAAATCACAACCCAAGGCGTCCCGCTCAGGGAAGTCCTCTGGGGTGATTTTTCGGTATCGCGAATGGTAGTAGCAGAAGATTTAAATCCTAATGACAGGGTGTGTCTAGAGACGAGACCGCTGGGGTGGTTGCTCCATTTACTACTGGTATTATTACTGGGAGTAGCCTCAATTATAATAGTAGAGGGCACGTGAAGAGGAGAGACCTCTGGGCTGATGCTTTTCTCATAACAGGAGTGGCCACGATTCGTGTTTTTGACTTGTCGAGAGTTTGTTTTATTGATATAAACAGTATTACGGCGGCACGCTAGCAGTAACAGTGGTAGGCGTTATTCTCGTATCTGCATAATTAGAATTGGGAGTAGCAGCCTGGAAGTGTGGTCTACTCAGAATCCACTGGTTCAGTGGGGTTTGCTTCGGGGTCAGTGTGTGTGGGCTTGCATCACCCGTAACGGTAGCTAGTAACTAGTAGAATTAATCATAACAGTTCCAGGGGATTGGAAAGGAGTTGTTTGGGATTATTCCCTCTCTTCTTGTGGTAGTTATGACTTTTGTACTTGCCTGGAGGGCGTTGAGTAATAAGCTTTAACGAAACTGATAAGAGTAGAAATAATAATAATAGTAATAGGAGTGGAGAGCAGATCTCTAGAATTATTCTCTCCTGCATTTGTACATGAGACTTGTTATGTGCCTAGAGATTTTTATATGCTTCACAAAGCAAGTTTCCTTTAGTTAGTTATCAAAAGCATCTGTACGCCGCTTAGCACCCAAAAGTATTGAAGCAGTTGTACGAGACGACGGAAAGGCATTCAGCCGAAATAAAATAACATAAAACGTAGTTTAGGCTTCATAAGCCGTTAGTAGGGCAGGGCGATATCTGTGATCTGTCACCAGTTAAACATCGCGGCAGACCGATAGATCACGATGTCTGGAATAAGGATGGAGGCGAGAGGAGCCTGAAAAGTCGTTGGCACGCTCTGAAAGTGTAAGATCGTTGGCTGATGCCTCTGAATGTCAGAGGGAAGATCGTTCCCGCGCGTGTGTCTCTTTTTAAGGCGTCACGCGGGAGACAAATGAATAAAAGCGAAAATATCACAAGGAAAAGCTGTGTTACGCTAAAACCGTAACAAGACGGAAGAGGCGGCGAGCACGAAAGCAGGCATGAGATAATAAACAGATCGCGCTTATCTTCCCAGAGGCCTCCTTCTCCGCGCATCCTGACCATCCATAACAGTAATTAAGTGCCACACTGGATTCCGTGGCCCGGTTGGCATGCCATGGTTCTGTTCCAGGTGGCATCTCCTGGGCAGCTGCTGTCGGTCAGCGCAGGAGACATTGCTGAGATAGATGGACCCCCTCGCCCACTTGCCGCTTGCAGGAGGGAGGCGATTCTGCTCCCAAGGCAGCTTCCTGCTGAAACCGGCGCTTCCTTCAGACCCATGAGGACTTGAACCTTGGCTTGTTTGTAAGGAAAGGACCGTCTCTCTGGGGCAGAGCAGCTGGGAGAAGGAAGTGGAGGAGAGGGGTTGGCCCAGTGCTCCTTGCTTCGCTAAGAGTTGGGGGGTCCTGCAGGGCGCATCCCCCTTCTGCCACGGTGAGGCCCCATGTCGGAGCTGATTGGTTCAGCACCTGGCAACAATCATTATAATTTCAGGAAAAAATATCTGGCAGAAATCCTGGAGAGAGCTGCTGCCAGCCAGTGCGGGCAGTACTGAGCTAGATGGAGTCAGCGGCCCTGATTCTGCGCAAGGCAGCTTCCTCTGTAGCTCCCAGATTTTGGGAGAAGGAACTCCCTGTTAAGTTGTAAGATACTCACGTCTGCGAGAGTTTCATTGTCTGGGAGAGAATATATAGATATATTAGAAGCAGTCTGTGGGGAGCAGCGCTGGTGTGGGTCTGTGCCGACCTACAGGTTGAGCAGGCTGTTATTTGGGGCTGTGTGGGGCCAGTCTGTCCTCCCTCGTGGCTCCTGGGCAGTTGCATCACTTGTGTTTTGGGATGTATTTTGGCCGCGATGCCGGGTTCCTCGAACCGGGCCAGAAAGAGCGATGCCGGCAGTGGGGGGCTTTCATTTGGAGCAGTGGCTTAATAACAGCAGGAAGAAAGACACCTGTTGAGGAGATGAATCACCTGGAAGCTGGCTTATCAGAACTCTCCCGTTTCCAGGCCAAAGTTCCTTGCTTTGCGTCTCTCTCTCGCGCGCGTATGAGCAGGGATCGTTCTGTTTGGTGGGGGCCGTCTCTCTCTCTCTCTGGGCGCTTGATGCAAGCAGCTGCCATTATCCCCAATCAAAACACGAAGCAGCCCTTCTGTTTGCTTCCGCGAAACACGCTATATTCCGTTCCTCGTCGCCTTCCTGCCAGGCGATCTCTCTCTGCCTCTCGTTTCCAGAGGAGCAGGAGGAGGAAGAAAGGGGTTCTCCTCCAGAGGTGACCAAGTCCCTCTTAATCTAGTGTTGTGCTTGTGTGAGCACACAGTCTGGCTCCCAGCTGAAGCGGCCTGCTTGTTCAGCCCGTAAAACTCCGGGGCATGTGCCCTCTCTGCCCCCTTCCCTCCCACAGTTTGCTGGGACTGGCGTTTCCAATTTTGACTTCTCGTTCGGCTTCTCAGGCCAGACTGGTTCTGCCCCTGCGAAACCCAGAGATGGGCATCACTTTCAGGAGGGGGAGATGCAAATTTAATACAGCCCTCTACCGTTTGGAATGGATTTAAGAAAGAAAGAGAGAAAGAAAGAGAGAGAGAGAGAGAGAGAGAGAGAGAAAGAGAGAGAGAGAGAGAGAGAGAGAAAGAAAGAGAGAGAGAAAGAAAGAAAGAAAGAAAGAAAGAAAGAAAGAAAGAAAGAAAGAAAGAAAGAAAGAAAGACAGACCACTGGTCTGGTTTCATAGTTTTGTAGTAACCCCTCCCTGGAACCTTATGGTGACAGATGGGATAAAAAAATAATAATAATTTTGTAAGTAAATAAACACAGTCGGTTTGGAAGCAGTTAGGCATTGCAGTGCCAAACAAGCACCCCATAATAACTGGAGGTGGCCCTTATACTCTGCACAGTTTTCGTTCTTCCCCTTCCCTCTCTTTCCCCCCCAGTGGTACATTCTTTGGTTTTCCCCCCAGTGTGTTAGAAAAAAACGAGGCGGTCGATCTGAGAAATGCGTTTGGCAACCTCGGACGTGACCTAAGCCATTTTCTGAAGTGCGTTCCTTGAAAGCGCTGGAAAACAAAACTCTTATTCTTCTGGACGGGACTAAGGATTGTTTTAGTTGTTGTTGGTGTTGGGGGGGGGGTTTCTTACCCCGGATACGGCTTGTTGTTTTATTGTGTAGGGAAGCCCCGTGGTTTTGAGATCCCAAAAGTTGGTTCCTTACGCGAGGCTTTGCAGAGAGAGGAAAAAGAAGTTTTGGTTCCCCCCGGCTTTTACTACATAGCCAGAATGCAAGGAGCTCGGACTTGTGAAAGCTGCCTTGCGCCACGTTCGTCCATCCAGCTTGATACAGGCTACACTGGCTGGCAGCAGCTGCTTTTCAGCGGGGAACATTCCCCCGCCTGGCGCTGAGCAACATCACAACAGGTTTTGAGCATGAGAGACGGTTCCTTGAGTTTCCCCCGTCCGCTGCGAGTCCGTACGCAGTGAGGTTACTCGCGAGCAAGTGACTTCTGACCCAGCTGCCGGCCGTGTTTACGTGCATCCGAGTTAAAGTTTGACATCGCGCGTTGCAATGCTTAACCGGGGGATAACTAGGAGCAGGGCTGTTTTCTCCACGCTTAAGCAGAGGCGGTGTGGGTCGTGCCGCCTTCCAGGCCTCCCCACAAGCGTTCCTCAAACGGGTCCCGAACCGCTGCTGTCCCTCCCCTCAAAAACCGCCCGCTGCACCAGTCCCCCAAACGGCTTCTCTGGACTGTGGCATTTGGAACACAGAGGGGTATAATTGCGCCCCTCCTGTCTATATATCCGTCCTTTGGCTATATATAAAAGCGGCCACATTTGTGCAAGCGTTATTCCATGCAAAACACGGAGCGGCGTTCTGGGGCTTGGGGGTGCGCCAACAGACGTTTTTTGAGGCTGCTCTTCTGCCAGACTTCCCTCCCGTAGAAGCGCGCAGCAGGCTGCCAGCCCGTGCAGAGTGGCAGGGCGCGTGTCCTTGTTTTGAAAGTGCTGCCCCGAAACATGGAGCAGAAATGGAAATAATAGAAAGCGACGATGAACAAGGGTAGGCCGGCCCTCTTGCAGGTTCTGTTCTCGGTGGCGTCGCTGCTGCCGCGTCAGTGTGGGCAATATGGAGCTTGCTAGAATATCGGTAGCTTCTTCCGTCCTTATTTCAATCAGACGATGAGGACTAGCAACCTGCTTTGCATTTAAGGGAAGGAGCAGGGCTTTGTATGCCTAGCAGGTCCCGGGTTCATTCCCTCTGCATAGGGCCGGGATTCCCGCCTGCCTGAACCCGCAGGGAACCCTCGCTGCCAGTCAGTGCTGCCAGCACTGGGTTCAGTGGTCTGGCTGCCCAAGGCCCCTTTCCTGGGCTCCTGAAATGGCAGCGATGCGAAGAAAGGCTTGTTACACAACCTCAGGTCCTTGCCAAAGCCGTGTGCTCACCCTCCACGGCAGGCTTTGGCAACCTGGTGCCCTCCAGACGCTCTGGAGTGCAATATCCCCCCCCCCGACCCCCGGGTTTTTTAGTCCAAAAGCTCTGGAGGAGGGGGCACCAAGCTGGCAAAGGCTACCCAGAGCCCCCCAACACGACTGCTCTGCAAGAGGCGCCGACTCCCAGTTCTAACCAACCTAGTGTGGAAAGAGCCACACGCCCTTCGCTGCCTCATTAACAATACTATAAAAGTGGAGGCTTTAAACGGAGACCTGGGTACAATTCAATAAAACTTTCCCACTGAGTTTGTTTTGTTTGGTTTCTGTTTTTTAAGGCCCTTCGGAGAACTCTTGTAAAGAGAGAGAGAGAGAGAGGGAAAGAAAGAAAGAAAGAAAGAAAGAAAGAAAGAAAGAAAGAAAGAAAGAAAGAAAGAAAAGCATTAGTCGGATCTGTCCTGTGTGCAGCAGACTTGGAGAAGTCGCAGCTTGCATTTCACAACTGTTAAGAATCATATTCTTTCATATTTTAGACAGCCTGCTTCCCCCAAATATTTAATGCAATTTTCACCAACCTGCACTGGACTACTACTACCATCAACCCCTGTCGGGTAACCAGGTTGAGAAAAGCTGATTTAACGGGGGGGGGGGGGAGGAACCAAAGGGTGTGGGTGGCTCCCTCTCCTCCCCATCCTACCCCCTGGGAATAACCTCAGATATCGGGGGCACATGTCCTGCATCATTCCCGGCAAACTGTAACTAGGCAAGCAGAGGAGAGTCTTTCTGACAAAAAAAGATTGCGCCGGTTTCTTTCATTTAGAGGGCTGGCCAGCCCCTGGGGCCGCTGAACCTCTCAGCATTCGCAGTATCGAGTCTCCTCAGTCTCCTCTTCTGTTCTTGCCAGGCCCCATCCTTCGTCGCTTGGCATCCGCCCGCATCGGGAGGCAAGGCAAGAGGGGCGAAGTCAGACCGCTGGAGAGTCGCGGCGCCTGCTGCAGCTGTTTCATGCCCCTTTAAGGCAGCTGCGGCTTCGCTGGGAGAATGCAGGGAACTGTAGTTTCTTGCGGGCGCCGGTAGTTCTTAGGAGTCCCGTGTTCCCTGAGTTCCCTGTGTGGGGAAGAGAGGCTGGCTCTTTAAAGGCACACGAAAGAACATAAGAAGATCTTTCTGGGTCAGGCTGACGCTCTTCTTGCCCATCGTCCCGTTCTCACAGAGATGCGGGTGCGAAACCTGCAAGTTGAGCACAAGAGCTCTCTCTCCCCTCCTGCCCTTTCCAGCAAGTGCTATTTGGAAGCATTTGGCTCCCAGTGGAGTACAGGGTCAGGTTCAAGGTGCTGCTTTTGACCTTTCAAGCCCTTCACGGCCTAGGACCCTCGTACCTACGGGACCGCCTCTCCCGGTCTGCCCCACGGAGAGCCTCAAGGTCCATAAATAGCAACACCCTAGTGGTCCCGGGCCCTAAGGAAGTCAGATTAGCCTCAACCAGAGCCAGGGCCTTTTCAACACTGGCTCCGGCCTGGTGGAACTCTCTGCCTCATGAGACCAGGGCCTTGCGGGATCTGATTTCTTTCCGCAGGACCTGCAAGACAGAGTTGTTCCACCTGGCCTTTGGCTCAGAATCAGTTTGATTCCCTCCCTCTCTTTCTTTTTCCTTTCTCCTCCTATGAAGAGATTGCTCCCTAATTGTTTTAATGTTGTATCTTAATTTTTTAAATTGTATTTTAATCAGCTTGTTTTTATTATTGGTTGTTAGCCGCCCTGAGCCCGGTCTTGGCTGGGGAGGGCAGGGTCTAAATAAATTATTATTATTATTATTATTATTATTATTATTATTATTATTAATTTCCTGCTCCCACTCTCTGAATTTGCCCAACCCTCTTTCAAAGAGCTTGCCGACCGTCGCATTCCTCCTGCGGCGGCGAGTTCCAGAGTTGAACGGCTGAGAATTGCGAGAGGGTCTCTTGACAACTCAGATGGCACAGACTACAGGATTTTTTGGCGCCGGCGGTGGGTGGGTGGGTGGGGGGAAGCCGTGACGAATCGAAATGGCACGGTGCTGCTTCAAATGCGAAGTGCAGAGGCCGCCCCTCGTGAGTCATGAAAGGTTTGTTATCCAGATTGTTTACTACAAACACGCTCTTGCTGCGTTCCAGAATTGCCCTCGCTCTTTCGGTGCCTCAAGGGTACGCCACCTTCGGAGCTTATGTAAGATGCTCTCTCACCGCCCCCCACCCCACCCCAAACGGCTGGCTGGCAACCAACATCTTTGTTGTTTTTGCATTGTGTGTTTCTGGGACTTGTGCTTTGCTTTAAAATTTAGGTTTGGGGTGCGTGTGCCGAGAAGGTTCCGATTCTGCTCAGGCTGGGGGTGAGGGAGGCTGTCCGCCTCGCTCAGCGCTGGAACAGCTCCCTAGGCTTTGTCTCCCAGCCACACTGGAAGGTGTTGCGCATGCAAAGGTGTTGTTGTTTAGTCATTTAGTCGTGTCCGCCTCTGGTGACCCCCTGGACCAGAGCACGCCAGGCCCTCCTGTCTTCCACTGCCTCCCACAGTTTGGTCAAACTCATGCTGGTAGCTTCGAGAACACTGTCCAACCATCTCGTCCTCCGTCGTCCCCTTCTCCTTGCGCCCTCCATCTTTCCCAACATCAGGGTCTTTTCCAGGGAGTCTTCTCTTCTCCTGAGGTGGCCAAAATACTGGAGCCTCAGCTTCAGGATCTGTCCTTCCATGCAAAGGTAGCACCAAGCTATGCCATCCATTCCAGGATATAAATGGCTCTCTAGCACACACCTGCCTTACCCAGCGAAACTTGTGATTCCTGCTTCTCAGGGGGGTTGGACTAGATGTCCCCTAGGGCTCCCTTCCAACTCAGCAACTCAGCAAATGAACCGGGTTGCGTGGCTCAACCAAGGTGCGTCCGTCCAGCAGACTTGACCTCCCTGCTGCCCCGCAATCTCCCCAAACGTTTTCCTCTGGGAATGGGGAGATGGAGGACCGGAACTCAAGGCCGGCCGGTTCTTCCAGAGGCTGGAGCGGCCAGCTGGCCGGCCCAGCAGAGAGGGACCTTGAGTGGCACCTGTGTGTGCCTCTGGCCGAACAACTCCCCGGCCCAGATAACGGCGCAATATCTCGAGCAAGCACATTTTCCCTCAAGGATTTGTTTGTCAAGACGGTTTGCACTTGTAGCTTTCAAGGTTAACAAATAAGTCTAACCTTCTGTGCAGGAACAGGAGCAAAAAAACCCCAGTACTTTGGTTTTCTGCCCCCACTTCGCTTTAAAGGAAAGACAAACAAGTTTTGAGTTGTTTGGACTAAGGAGCGTTGCAAGAAAGGCCAGGAGGATTTGCAAGCCAGAGGTCGCCCGAAAAGTGCCTACTGGCTGCGATGGCGCATGTTCTGGCCCCGGCTACCAGTCGCTGGGAGCCACACACGGGGAGGGTGTCCTCGCTTGCACTCGGGCCCTTTGGAGCCCCAAATTCATGGAGGGGAAGGCCAGAATCGGAGGAAGGGTGTTGTACAAGGGAGGAGAGTTTTGGACTCGAACCCACAACCCTGAGATCAAGAGCTTCAGGCTCTGGCACCTAAGCCATCTTTAACGGGAGAAGGCCAGTCTGGCTGGGTCTTCAGCTGGCGGGTCAGGACATATCCACGGACTGCACCCTGGCCCAAAATGGGTGGGTTTGTGGGGTCCTGGTGGTATTTGGTTGGCAGCTGTGGGGTGCCCCCCAGCAAGGCTGTTCTCACCTGAGGGTCAGTTGCCCCCTTTTGCAGCCAGGCAAAGAGGAGGTTTCAGCAGCTTGGGGGGGGGGGGCGAAGTGTGTTGTTGGTGTTGTTTAGTGGTGTCCGCCTCTTGGTGACCCCATGGACCAGAGCACGCCAGGCACTCCTGCCTTCCACTGCCTCCCTCATGCTGGTAGCTTCGAGAACACTGTCCCCCCATCTCGTCCTCTGTTGCCCCCTTCTCCTTGTGCCCTCCATCTTTCCCAGCATCAGGGTCTTTTCCAGGGAGTCTTCTCTTCTCATGAGGTGGCCGTTCATCTTGGGTGCCCTGCTTGGCATAGTTCATAGCTTCTCTGAGTTATTCAAGCCCCTTCGCCACGGCAAGGCAGTGATCCATGAAGGGGGGGGGTGAAGTGTAAGATGGACCAAAACCAGCACAAGGCAGCTCTCTGGGTTCCTCTTTAAATCAGCTCAGCTTCGCGTTCAGAACGCCGCAAGCTCACTCCCAGGTGACAGTGTCTCCAGGTAACGCCCGAAAATCTGGAGAGCCATTTCTGCCAGTCAGTGCAGGTGGCAAGGAGCTAGATGGGCCTGGGAGCCGCGAGGGCCGTCGACTCAGATACCTTAATAAAAAGAGGAGGTTCGCGGCAGGTGACGGCTGCCTGCCACAACGGAGAAGGCGTAGAATACTTCAGCTATCTTGTGGAAGGGGAGTTAATCTAAACCGCTGCAGGATGGGTCCGTCAGTGGCTCTTAGTCGAACCTCCAGACTCAGCGGCAGTCTACTTGTGAACATTAGTCCTCGCGGCACAAACGAGGCAAAGCTGTTTGCAGGCTTCCCAAAAGCTTCCGGTCGGATTCTGCGCCAAATGCAAACCACCTGTTTAAATCGATACGTTCAACTTGCCCCACAAGGAACCCTTAAAATGACAAACTGGGGGCAAAACGTTTTACTTCCTTTGTCTCTCTGCTGATTTTTTTGCTTCTTTAAGAGGAAACCGTTGTCCAGGGGCCCCTTTTCCAGCCTTGCCTTTATAAAGACGCGAGATCGACGCCGCGTTTCTTTCTGCGTCTTTAAAAAGAGGGGAAGGTGAAAAATTCCACTGCCGATTGACAAGGCGGCCTGGACCTCTTGCCAGAAGAATGCCGTTGAGCAGCCATATTGTTCCAGATTCCGCAGCAGCACTGCCAGCTGAAAAATTTATTTGCGATTAATGGGCTTTAAACAATTACTCGTAAAAGGAGCTTTCGAGTTTTAATTGCACGGGGAGAAGGCAACTCTGGAGCCGGCCTTGCGGTCCAATTCGTCCCCTCTGGGTCCCTCTATCCCGATCAGCTCCTGGATGAGCTCAAGGTTGCAGCAACATTCAGTGTCCTGGGCTTTTGGCCCCCGAACTTGCAAGCGGGCTCCAGCAAGGCGTTTCCAAATACCTGGCCTTAGGCTGCTGCCGCTTGCCTACACAGGGACACGCAGTGAAGTGGCCTAGCTGGATGCCTTGCGGTGACATTTGTCGGGGTTAAGCACGGGCGACCTTTGCAGGTATTGGGTTGCCTGGCCTCGGCCGCCTCTGGCCCCACCTCTGGCCCAGCTCTCCTTCTCTCTGGGACACGTGCGGCCGTTTAGAGAAAGGGGCAGGATAGGAACGCAGCAAAGAATAGTAATATTCAGACAAGAAAGACCCCTTGGAATCGACGGACTTGGCGTTTGTCGATAGGGCAGGGCGATATCTGGTTTTCAGTGTCATGACATGCCACCAGTTGTGATATACAGTGGTACCTTGGTTCTCAAACGCCTTGGGACTCAAACAACTTGGAACCCAAACATTGCAAACCCAGAAGTAAGTGTTCCGGTTTGCAAACTTATTTCGAAAGTGCTTCGTTTTGAGTGTTACGCTTCCGATTTGAGTTTTATGCTGAGGTCTGTCTGGTTTTGCTGTTTATTTTGCGTTTTTGTATTTGCGGCCCTTTTTTTGTTTTTGTGACTGTGTGGAACTCAGTTCGGCTACTGATAAATTGATTGTGTGACTGCAGCACATTGTTTATCGCTTTCATTTTATGGACCGAGGGTCTCGTTAGATAGTAAAATTCATGTTAAGTTGCTGTTTTAGGGGTTGTTTTTAAAGGTCTGGAATGGATTAATCCGTTTTGCATTACTTTGTATGGGAAAGCGCACCTTGGTTTTGGAATGCTTTGGTTTTGAAACGGACTTCCGGAACGGATTCAGTTTGAGAACCAATATTATATCACGGTGTCCGAAATAAGGATGGAGTTATGGAGAGGCGCTGGATGGCTCCACGCTTTTCTCCGCATTGTGATTTCTGCGCAGCGCACAAGTATAATGATCCTTGACATTATAGAATCATGAAACCGGTATCACAATATTGATATATCGCCTAGTCCTATTCATCATATATGCTGGTTTCAGTGGATCTGTTTTGAGTACGAGTAATGCCAACCGCGGGTGGGACGCGGGTGGCGCTGTGGGTTCAACCACAGAGCCTAGGACTTGCCCATCAGAAGGTCGGCGGTTCGAATCCCCACGACAGGGTGAGCTCCTGTTGTTCAGTCCCTGCTCCTGCCAACCTAGCAGTTCGAAAGCACGTCAAAGTGCAAGTAGATAAATAGGTACCACTCCGGCGGGAAGGTAAACGGCATTTCCGTGCGCTGCTCTGGTTCGCCAGAAGCAGCTTAGTCCTGCTGGCCACATGACCCGGAAGCTGTACGCCGGCTCCCTCGGCCAATAAAGCGAGATGAGCGCCGCAACCCCAGAGTCGGCCACGACTGGACCTAATGGTCAGGGGTCCCTTTACCTTTACCTTAATGCCAACCCATTGAAATCGAAGGACATGGGCTAACTAATCAGGCCCATGAATTTCAGCGGGTCTACTCTGAGTGCAGTTTAGCAGGGCTCCTTTGGGAAGAAAGGCGTGCTATAAATCCAGTAATAAGCAGGATAAAATGTAACCCGCTCCCTCCCAACGCTGCTAGGGTGGCCTGTCGCTGTCGTGGCCAGTGGCCACGGAGCGAATTAGCTCAAATCCCCTCTCAGAGCCGGCCAAATTGGCTTTTGGAGATGAAGACTTTTAAGCGCCGGCAGCTTATCCCACAGCTGGGAGGGGATATTAATCCCCGGCCCTCTGGTTATCCAATGCAGATTAGCATGTCTAAATCAGATTATGACACCGGAGGAGCGTCTTCGTGGCCAAGGGCTTGTGGGAGGGGGGAGGCAGAGGCAGATAGTTGGAGTGGCTGGATTCAGATTCCCAAGACCAGCCCTTCCTGTCCCAAGCGGTGGCCCTCTGGGTTGGCCCAAGTGAAATAGAGGCCAGGCAAGGGATGGGCAACCCTCTCCCCAAAAAGGGCAAGGGTGGGGGGAGAGAGGTTTGGGGTTTTCACATGCTGTGGGTTTGCCCTTTGGGGCTGAGTGGCTGGAAAAGAAAAGCCAAAGGCCCTCTTAATGTAACCCACAGGCAGTTCCTCCCTTGACTGACGTAGGCCTATTGATTTCAATGGCTCTGCTCGGAGTGGAACTCGGATCAGCTGCAAACCCGCAGGGCTTGAAGTTACAGCCGCGTTAGAAACTCAGATATATACCGTATTTTTCGCTCTATAAGACGCACCCGACCATAAGACGCACCTAGTTTTTAGAGGAGGAAAACAAGAAAAAGAATATTCTGAATCTCAGAAGCCAGAACAGCAAGAGGGATCGCTGCGCAGCGAAAGCAGCAATCCCTCTTGCTGTTCTGGCTTCCGAGATACCTGCACAGCCTGCATTCGCTCCATAAGACGCACACACATTCCCCCTTACTTCTTAGGAGGGGGAAAGTGCGTCTTATAGAGTGAAAAATACGGGAAGCCGGACTTCAAACGGCTCCTTAAATCAGGGTTACGGTCTCCAAAACGGAATGTCTAGTTGCCATTTGGGGGCAAGACAGCTCTAAAGTCTTGTTTATCAAATGATGGACTGACTGGCTGGTTCTCAGCTGAACATCTGGCTAGTTCAGAGGACAACCTTGAGCCAGGTTGAGAGCTTTGAGAACAGAAAGTGGCAAATAGAAGGCCTTTGACAATATTTCTTGGAAATTTATGAAGAAAAACTTGGAAGGGATGGGAGTGGGACGAGGGTTTGAAAATGGTATAGAAGCAATTTATTCAGAACAAAAAGCTAAGTTGATAGTGAACAATGTGGTGACAGAGGAGTTTTATATTGAAAAAGGAACACGCCAGGGGTGCCCCTTATCCCCCCTATTATTTATATCAGTCCTGGAGGTTTTGCTGAACATGATCAGGAGGGACCGGCAAATACAGGGGATTACGGTCGGAGTGAAACAATATAAACTGAAAGCATTTGCAGATGACTTAGTAATAACATTACAGGAGCCAGAATCTAGTACAAAAAGAGTTCTGGAACTGATACAAGAATTTGGTCGGGTGGCAGGATTTAAGTTGAACAAACAAAAAACTAAAGTTTTGGGGAAAAACTTGACGCCTTTAGAAATAGAGGGGTTTCAGAAGGAAACAGAGTTAACTGTGGTTAAGAAAGTGAAATACCTGGGGGTAAACTTGACGCCTAGAAATTTGAATTTGTTTAAGGACAATTATGAGAAATGCTGGTCAGAAGTTAAGAAAGATTTGGAAACTTGGTCGAGACTGAAGCTTTCCTTGCTGGGCCGAATTGCTGCTGTCAAGATGAATGTTTTGCCAAAAATGTTGTTTTTATTTCAAACCTTGCAGGTCGTGGGCAGAGTGGAATGTTTTGGAAAGTGGCAGAGGGATATCTCAAAGTTTGTCTGGCAGGGCAAAAAGCCCCGAATAAAGTTCAAAATACTAACTGATGCAAAAGAAAGAGGGGGGTTTGCCCTGCCAGACTTAAGGTTATACTATGAGGCGGCAGCCTTCTGCTGGTTGAAAGATTGGATTCTATTAGAGAATACAGATGTCCTAGACCTGGAAGGTTTTAATAACTCGTTAGGATGGCATGCTTATCTGTGGTACGGCAAGGCAAAAACACATGGAATGTTCAAAAACCATATTGTCAGGAAAGCAATTTTTATGGTCTGGCTGAAATACAAAGACTTACTTGAAAGTAAGACTCCGAGGTGGTTATCACCAGTGGAGGCTAAGGCGTGGAAAAAACCCAATATGGAGACCGGCTGGCCGAAATATTGGGAACTAATAGAAAAAGTAGGTGACAATTGGAGGTTGCGGAGCTTTGAAAATTTAAAAGATAAGGTGCGAGATTGGTTTCATTATGCCCAAATTAACGAGGTGGTTAAGTTGGACAAAAAAACAGGATTCCAGATGGAAAAATCGAAACTTGAGACAGAATTGTTAGAACCAAAGACCAAGGTTTTATCGAGAATGTATAACTTGCTGCTTAAGTGGAATACGCAGGATGAGACAGTTAAATCAGCCATGATAAAGTGGGCTCAGGACATTGGTTACAATATCATGTTTGAAGACTGGGAAAGGTTATGGACCACCGGTATGAAATTTACGGCATGTAATGCCTTGAAAGAAAACATTATGAAAATGGTATACAGGTGGTACATGACCCCAGTCAAGCTTGCTAAGATATACCATTTGTCTGATAACAAATGTTGGAAGTGCAAAGAGGCTGAAGGAACATTCTTTCACCTTTGGTGGACTTGCCCAAGAGTGAAGGCCTTCTGGGAAATGATCTACAACGAGTTAAAAAAGGTGTTTAAGTACACCTTCCCTAAAAAACCGGAGGCCTTCCTCTTGGGTATTGTCGGCCAAAAGGTTTTAAAGAAGGATAGAACGTTTTTTATGTATGCTACCACTGCAGCAAGAATTTTGATCGCCAAACACTGGAAGACTCAAGATTTACCCACGCTGGAAGAGTGGCAAACGCAACTGATTGACTATATGGAATTGGCCGAAATGACTGCCAGAATCCGAGACCTGGGAGAAGAAGCAATGGAGGAGGACTGGAAAAAATTCAAGAATTACTTGCAAAAATTTTATAAGTTATATGAACTATAAAATGATGCATAATTTGAAATGCTAGCCCCAGCAATGAGAATGCAACATTTACGGAATTGGATAACATTATTGAAAGAATCAATGTTTAAATGTTAAAAATGATAATATATTCTGTTTTTAGAGTAAATGGACAACAAGGGATTTAAACTTAAACTGCAATTGAAAGTATAAAAGAAACACACGAAACAAGGTTATAATTTGCTGATAAATTTATTGTTAAGAATGCATTGTGCGGGAGATGCGGGGAAGCTCGATAGAAATAAGTTGTTGAAAGGTTATGATTCTTTGTATTTGCTTTTTGTTTTTTTTCTTTTGTTTTTTTCTGTTTATGTCTGAAAAAATGCAATAAAAATTATTTAAAAAAAAAAAAGAGAACAGAAAGTGGCAAATAAAGGTAAAGGGACCCATGACCATTAGGTCCAGTCGTGACCGACTCTGGGGTTGCGGCGCTCATCTCGCTTTATTGGCCAAGGGAGCCGGCGTACAGCTTCCGGGTCATGTGGCCAACAGGACTAAGCCGCTTCTTGCAAACCGGAGCAGCGCACGGAAACACCGTTTACCTGCCCGCCAGAGCAGTACCTATTTATCTACTTGCACTTTGACGTGCTTTTGACCTGCTAGGTGGGCAGGAGCAGGGACCGAGCAACGGGAGCTCACCCCGTCATTGCGGGGATTTGAACCGCCGACCTTCTGATCAGCAAGCCCTAGGCTCTGTAGTTTAACCCACAGCGCCAATAGCCAGTCGCAAAATGCGCCTTGCGCCTGCCTAATTTCAAACACTGAGTCACAAGCTGTTGCCGCTGCCTGTTGGGAGGAGAGGTGCCTGTTTGGCAGCTGGAAAGCTCTCCCAGCAGATAATTTTAACCGTTTTTGTCCCCGGTTCTCTTTCCAGTTTGCCCCAGTATGAACATCCGGAACGACATTTCCAACTTCCGCCAGCTGGAGAACTGCACGGTGATCGAGGGCCACCTGCAGATCCTGCTCATGTTCGGAGCCAAGACGGAGAACTTCCGGGGCCTCAGCTACCCCAAGCTGACCATGGTGACCGAATACCTGCTGCTCTTCCGGGTCTACGGCCTGGAGAGCCTCAAGACGCTCTTCCCCAACCTGACGGTCATCCGGGGCACGCGGCTCTTCTTCAACTACGCCCTGGTCATCTTCGAGATGGTCCACCTGAAGGAGGTGGGCCTGCCCAGCCTGATGAACATCACCCGGGGGGCCGTGCGCATCGAGAAGAACGCCGAGCTGTGCTACCTCTCCACCATCGACTGGTCCCGGATCGTGGACTCCGTCGAGGACAACTACATCGTCGCCAACAAGCGGGACGAGGAGTGCGGAGACATCTGCCCCGGGAAGGCCAAGGGGAAGAGCGTCTGCTCCCCGACGGTGATCAACGGCATCTTCATCGAGCGCTGCTGGAGCCACGAGCATTGCCAGAGAGGTAAGGGATGCTTCTGAATGCTGGTTGCCGTGAACCGCAGGAGGGGGAGAGAGGGCTCTCGCGCTGGGGAGAAGAGGGTTCTGGACTGGGTGGGCCTCTGCTCTAATCCGGGGTTTCCCAAACCAGCTCTTTTTGGACTACAGCGCCCATCATCCCTAGCTAGCAGGTCAGGGATGATGGGTATTGTAGCCCAACCGCTGGGAACCTTAGTTTGAGAAACGCCGTTTAGCCCAGTGGTTCCCAACCTCTTTTTTTGGCCATGCCCCACTTAAGCGTCTCTAAAATTCTGGTGGCACCTCCCTCCCGTGACATATAGTTCTTATTATTCAAAAAGCGGACTCCTATTCATGTGGAGGAAGCCTAAAAGGCCATTCATTTGTTGATACAGTGGTACCTCGGGTTACATACGCTTCAGGTTACAGACTCCGCTAACCCAGAAATAGTGCTTCAGGTTAAGAACTTTGCTTCAGGATAAGAAAAGAAATCGTGCTCCGGCGGTGCGGCAGCAGCGGGAGGCCCCATTATCTAAAGTGGTGCTTCAGGTTAAGAACAGTTTCAGGTTAAGTACGGACCTCCGGAACGAATTAAGTACTTAACCCAAGGTTAAGTATGAACATCGTATCTTGGTTGCCGAACGTCTTGGAACTTGTACATTTCGGCTCCCAAATGATCGAAAACCGGAAGTGAGTGTTCTGGTTTTCAAAGAATTTTTGGGAGCCGATCGTCCAGCACAGCTTCCGATTGGCTGCACAACGCTCCTGCAGCCAATCGGTAGCCGTGTCTTGGTTTTCGAACAGTTCCAGAAGTCAAACACAAGCTGTTTGAGAACCAAGATACGACTGTAACTCATTCTCAAATTGCCCCCCTTAAAAATCAAATTGCCCCCCGTTGGGAACCACAGGCTTAGCCTATCCTACCTCACAGGATTGTTGTGTGGATAAAATGAGGAGGAAGAAGAGTCACGTGCGCCTCACCGCCTTGGGCTCCTTGGGCTTACGTCCTGCTGCTAGGCGGAGTCCGCGGTGTTTGCCGAGGGCAGCGGTCCTTAACTGGCCCCGACACAAAGCCCCCACCTCGGACTCCCAGCCTGTACCGCGGGACCCACCCTCTCCTATTTGCTTTCGAATTAACAGTGCAAATAAGGCGCGTTATGAATCCGAAAAGGGCAGTTCGCAGAGCGATAGACATCATGCCACCCTCGCATGACCACGAAATGAAAACCAGTCCTTTAGCCAAAACCGAGTGGTAGCGGTGGTGATTTTTAAGACTCCCGTTTCAGTGAGAGCCCTGGGCAGGTTTGCTCTTCCAGTGGCAGGCGTTCTTGGAAAGTCGTCAACTCGCAACTCGTTTTGTGCGGCTGCGCTGGGTTTTGGTTTCTGTTTGGAGGGTCGCTGCGGCAGAGAAGCCCGCTCACAAATATCTGTGGGTACCAAACGGCAGCAGGTGGACTAGCCAAAGTCCAAAACCGGTTTCCTTCCCCGCTTCAAGCTTCTGAAGCAAAGCCCGAGGCTTTGGGTTCGATTTAACTTCAGTAGCTGCTTAACTTCTGCGTTCTGCCTGGAAAGGGCTCTTTTTCTGGGGTTGTTTTTTTGTAGTTTGCTTTCTTCATTATTTGGAATCTCTCCTGTCAATGTTTGGGTCTCGCTTGCTAGGAGAGAAGAGACAACAAAGGCTTTGTGATGGCTAAGCTCCTTCTCCGGTTTACTTAACCTGCCCAAAGCTTCCTTGTAGGTTCTGCGTTCTTACTTTTTTATTTTCCTTTAATTGTTTTACAAGCCCAAAACATTTGGACTGGTAGCGTTTGCAGCCGGTGAGATATATATACACACACACAGAGAGAGAGAGAGAGAGAGAGAGAGAGAGAGAGAGGGCTTGGAGAAAGCTTTCTGAACGCCGCAAACTGCTGCCACGGCCGAACTTCCTTTGTGTATATTTTGGCTGCCAGATTTCGAAGGAGCTTGCTACGTAGACAGCGGCTGTTGTACGCTTGCACAGATTAGACAGATTCACGGAGGGGAACAAGGCTGTTGGGGGGCTGTTAGACCCCACGGCTAGGGCCCCTCCTCTGCAGAAAACGCAGGTGCCGGTTCCGCTGCGAATCGTCGCAAGTCCTGCTTGCAAAGGCTTCCCCTGGGGGCATCTTGTGGTTCCTTGGGGGGAGGACAGGAGGCTGAACCAGGGCGGCTGCTACAGAGTTCTTCTCATGTTCTTATGAATGACTTTAAAGGGGGGGGGGTAGGCAAATTGTTGTTTAGTTGTTTAGTCGTGTCCGCCTCTTCGTGACCCCCTGGACCAGAGCACGCCAGGCCCTCCTGTCTTCCACTGCCTCCCGCAGTTTGGTCAAACTCAGGCTGGTAGCTTCGAGAACACTGTCCCACCATCTCGTCCTCTGTCGTCCCCTTCTCCTTGTGCACTCCATCTTTCCCAACATCAGGGTCTTCTCCAGGGAGTCTTCTCTTCTCATGAGGTGGCCAAAGTCTTGGAGCCTCAGCTTCAGGATCTGTCCTTCCCGTGAGCACCCAGGGCTGATTTCCTTCAGCATGGAGAGGTTGGATCTTCTTGCAGCCCATGGGACTCTCAAGAGTCTCCTCCAGCACCAGAATTCAAAAGCATCCATTCTTCGGCGATCAGCCTTCTTGATGGTCCAGCTCTCCTTTCCATACATGACTACTGGGAAAACCAGAGCTTGAACTATACGGACCTTTGTTGGCAAGGTGATGTCTCTGCTTTTTAAGAGCTTTTAGGCAAATTAAGATAGGGAATAAAGCTCTCCGTGGCCCCAATGGCTGTGTTCTCCTCAGCCATCTCTGAATGCCAGTTGCCGTGGATCACAAGAAACCAAGTCTTTAGCATCGCCGGCCCTATGGAACTCCCTGCCACTAGAGGCTCAGCAGGAGTCTTCTGTGCCTGCTGAGAACTTTCCTATTCCGCCAGGCCTATGCAGGCTGCTGTAGAACCACAGGATTGTAGAGTCGGAAGGGACCCCAAACCGCCCCCTGCAATACAGAAGACATCCTTCCACAACACTGAATTGGTGCCTGCCTTTAACCCTTTTAGTGGCTTCCGTCGCAGGGTTTTATGCTTTTATTGCCGAGAACCTGCTCTGACACCGCAGTATACAAATACTCTCATGGGTAAATAGGAGGGGAGGGAGTTGCTGTTGCACCCAGGTCCTGCTCGTGGCCTCGATCCAGGAGGCTCTTTTTATGAGTGTTCCTTTTGGGCCCCTGGCTTGCATCCAGTGGCTTCGTGGTGCAGGCCGAGACGGTTGTTTATGCCAAAGTGAATGGTGCTGCTCTTCCTTCCAGGGCCTCAAACCCCCTGCAAGTAACAGTTTGCCGTCTCCTTTCCCGGCTAATCTCTCCTCCTCCTCTCTGATCCAGCAGACAAAACAAGGCAGGCGTGAGTGGGTGGGAGCTGAGGCCTCGACCGTGAATCCTGGCAAGACGAGGGTTTTCCCCTCATACACGTCCGCATTTTCCATTTCTGCAGTTGTATCTCTCCCTCCAGCCTCCATCTTTCCACTACTGCTCCCAAAACTGGCCACTCCAGCCCCGGTTTTGGCCCAGGTTTCCCCCAATTTCTTCCTGAGTTTTTCCTCTGGTGCTGATCTGCAACTGCTGTAGGGAACGAGTGAGGAATTACAGGTTGTTTTGGGGGGGAGGAAACAGGGGAACCGTAGACGGCTGAGCCCTGAAGTCCTCTCCACTAGCCTGATCGTCCTTATTATTAATAATAGCAATAATTAGAATTCATTTAGAATCCTAGAGTTGGAATAGACCACAAGGGCCATCGAGTCCAACCCCCCGCCAAGCAGGAAACACCATCAGAGCACTCCTGACATATGGTTGTCAAGCCTCTGCTTAAAGACCTCCAAAGAAGGAGACTCCACCACACTCCTTGGCAGCAAATTCCACTGTCGAACAGCTCTTACTGTCACGAAGTTCTTCCTAATGTTTAGGTGGAATCTTCTTTCTTGTAGTTTGGATCCATTGCTCCGTGTCCGCTTCTCTGGAGCAGCAGAAAACAACCTTTCTCCCTCCTCTATGTGACATCCTTTTATATATTTGAACATGGCTATCATATCACCCCTTAACCTCCTCTTCTCCAGGCTAAACATGCCCAGCTCCCTTAGCCGTTCCTCATAAGGCATCGTTTCCAGGCCTTTGACCATTTTGGTTGCCCTCCTCTGGACACGTTCCAGTTTGTCAGTGTCCTTCTTGAACTGTGGTGCCCAGAACTGGACACAGTACTCCAGGTGAGGTCTGACCAGAGCAGAATACAGTGGCACTATTACTCCCCTTGATCTAGATGCTATACTCCTATTGATGAGGACCAGAATTGCATTGGCTTTTTTAGCTGCCACGTCACACTGTTAGGGTTGTGGGTCCCTCATTCCCCGAAGGTCTCCAAGCAACTCGCAGCACGCTTGAAATGTCTTTGGGGAGCCCAAGGAAAGCTCTTTGCCTGCAGGAACAGCCTCGCTTCCTCAATTTTTTTCCCCTTTCCCTGCTGCCGAGACTTTGCCTTCTCAGAGGGTGGCAAAGTTCAGAGGTGTGTGTGGGAAAAACAGCGTCTTGTAATGTTTGCTTAGGTGGGAACATTCCTTAGCAACAGTTTCCTGCGACTTAAAAATAAAAATAAAAATCCTGGGAATTCCTGTAAATCGTAAGCTGGTCTTTGCTGCGATCCACTTCCTTCTCCCACCCTATAACCCCGTCCCCTCTTGACACGGGAAACTAGGCCTATAGATAGCTCTGGATTAAATCAGCCCCCTTCTCTCAAGGGTGTGATGTTTCTTTAAAGCTCCAAGAAAAGCAAAGGAAAGGAATATATTTCCTGTTGCTGGTGTGAGAAAAGGAAGGAGGCCATTTCTTTATTTATTTCTGACGTTGGCGCATCTATTATTATTACTATTATTCTTGGTGGAAGTTGGCAGCCGGCGGTTGCGGCACGTGCGTTTCCCCATCCTAGCAAGTGATAATATTTCCATCACCAACACACGCAAGGTGGGGCTTCTGAGAACACGCAGAGAGCCCCGCAGGCCGAGACTTTATCTTCCTTCCATCTCGGGGCCAGTAGTATCTGCGCTGCTGTTGTCACATGCATAAAGAATAGTTTCTGCTCCTTTGGTATCTCCGCACCTAAAATTCCTAGTAGAAAAAAAGCCTCTGTTTTTTTCCACAGACTTATTTTAATCATTCCCCCCCCCCAGCTCATTATATATCATTTCCCAGAATGCTCTTGTTACCTTGCACAACCACCACATGTGGTCGAAAGTGCCTTCCTTCTCCTTACACTTCCAACATACATTGAAGCAGTTCACTACATCTTTGCAATGACAAACCTAGACAGCATCTTAAAAAGCAGAGGCATAACCTTGCCAACAAAGGTCCATATAGTTCAAGCTCTGGTTTTCCCAGTAGTGATGTATGGAAGCGAGAGCTGGACCATCAAGAAGGCTGATCGCCGAAGAATGGATGCTTTTGAATTCTGGTGCTGGAGGAGACTCTTGAGAGTCCCATGGACTGCAAGAAGATCCAACCTCTCCATTCGGAAGGAAATCAGCCCTGAGTGCTCACTGGAAGGACAGATCCTGAAGCTGAGGCTCCAGTACTTTGGCCACCTCATGAGAAGAGAAGACTCCCTGGAAAAGACCCTGATGCTGGGAAAGATGGAGGGCACAAGGAGAAGGGGATGACAGAGGACGAGATGGTGGGACAGTGTTCTTGAAGCGACCAGTATGAGTTTGACCAAACTGGGGGAGGCAGTGGAAGACAGGAGGGCCTGGCGTGCTCTGGTCCAGGGGGCCACGAAGAGGCGGACACGACTAAACAACAACAAATACATCTTTGATAATTTTGTAGGTGTTAAATACCAATGGCACATCATTTTCATATAGTTCTCCTTTGACGCGCAGCGCCAGATGCAAAATTTTTATTTCAAACACGGCAGTCTCGGTAAGGCCAAAGGGGTCCCGTCTGGCACAATGTGGTCACGGTGGCCAACCACAGGTGACCCCGTAAGGGAAGCCGCCAAATGCACACCAGAAACTGGAGGCGGAAAGCATAGATCGCCTCCGACGGAGGAGGCCGGAGATAACTGGACGCTGCATGGACAGGAGACTGGCCACCTTTTCTAGTCGCAGCCTGGCTCACCTTCGGCCCTGACTTTCTGCACAGTTCCTGGTGCAGAGGCATGAAACGACGGTGGAAGACGGAAGGCCCTCGGGTGACGGTCAGGGGTGCAAGAGCGGCTTGCGCCATGCCCTCCCTCGCGCAGCCTCCCCGCTGCATGCTTTCCCACTTAGCAGAGTGCACGCATTTGTCCCTCTGAGCTTCCACGGGAGGCCCGTCGCTCCGGAATTCCTGTGGAATGCTGGCTATGTGGCCACGCTGGAATCGCTGGGCCCGGACCGCCAGGCGGCTCCCTGACTGTCAGCTGGGGGGGGGGGGAGAGAGGATGACAACGACGACGAAGGCCTCTCCTTCTTTAAAAAGAAATCTGTGCGGAATGGAGCTTGCCAAATGAATTTGAGAGCGAGCAGGCGGGACAAGAAGCAGCCCAGAGCAAAAGGCAGGAATGGTTGGTGCCTTCTCACAAGTCCATCGAGAGCTGTGTTGTCTCCACGGACTGGCAGCAGCTCTCGAGGGTTTCCGGCAGAGAGGGTCTTTCCTAGCCGTTGGGGAACTGGGCCTTTTGGACACTGAGCAGGTGCTCTGCAGCCGAGTGATGATCCTTTCCTTCAAAATGAACAAGAAGGTTCTAGTCCTCATGATTACGGCTGGGCATCGGAGAGGCAATCTGTCTGGAGGGGCAATGTTAGCAGCACACTGAAGTGACCTCCCCTGGGGTGCAAGCCTGGGCAGTGTGTCTGGGGGTCCTGCGCTACCCAGATGACAAGACGTGCCCACCTTGGCCTTGCTGAGGGGGTCCAATGCAAAGCAGAGTGAGCTGCCTTTGTCCGGGCAGAGGGGCTTCCGGGACCCTCGCTTCCTCCACGGATGTTGCCTGCAGAAGCCGTAAGCTCACCAGGGAGTGATTCTCAGACGCCTCCATTCTCGAAAGAAGAAAGCAGTGTTTTCTAGCTGCTTGGCCTCGGGTCTCTCTCTTTATTTATTTATTGAATTTATAAACCGCGGTTCACATCAAAGATCAACATAAAAACCACAATACGTATACCGTATTTTTCGCTCTATAAGACGCACCAGACCACAAGACGCACCTTGGAAAGCAAGAAAAAAAATATTCTGAATCCCAGAAGCCAGAACAGCAAGAGGGATCGCTGCCTCTTTCTGTTCTGGCTTCTGGGATAGCTGCGCAGCCTGCATTCGCTCCATAAGACGCACACACATTTCCCCTTACTTTTTAGGAAGGAAAAAGTGAGTCTTATAGAGCGAAAAATACGGTAATCAAAATAAAAACAACAACCCAATAACTCCAAAAAGAGAGAGCCACATTTTAAAAGGGTATAGGATGTCAATCAGACCAACCAAAGGCCTGGTTAAAACGGAACGTTTTTGCCTGGTGCCTAAAGGTGTGTAATGAAGGCGCCAGGCGAACTTCCTTGGGGAGAGCATTCGCACAGACGGGGAGCCACTGCAGAGAAGGCCCTGCTCTCGTGTTGCCACCCTCCTGACCTCTCGAGGAGGAGGCACCACACGAAGGAGGGCCTCAGAAGATGATCTCAGAGTCTGGGAAGGTTAATATGCTCTTGTGCCCCTGAGTTAACAACAGCCCTGCGGGGCTGGCCCATGTGGCAGAGGCGCTGAGGGGCTCTCGGCTCCTGGACCTTGTGGGCCTCCTCTTTCTCTTCTGCTTGCGTTGCTGTTCTTTAGGTAATCGGAGCTCTTCCAGCAAACGTTCCCCGCGTCTCGCCCGGGCACGACTCGCTCCAGATGTTTTCCTGGAATTCCCTCTCTCAGAATCCAAAGAATCACAAGCGCAAGCCCTCGCAGGGGTTAAATCCTGCTACTCTGATTTCTATCCCCTCTCCGCCGAGTGAGGCTGCCCGTGTTTCAGTACCGACCAGAGGAAGGAAATGGAGGGATTCCCTTTCCTCCTCTTGCCCCTCCAGATTCTGCAAAAGGGATTTGGGAACTTTCCCTTGTCGGAAATTTGAACTGCGGAGCTGGGGGTGGGGGTGGGGAGGAGATAAAAATCTCCCTTCTCAGAAGCCAGAACAGGACGAATTAATGAACTGCTGAAATGCCAAGAGCTCTACCCGCGGTTGCAAAGTCTTTCACGTGCTGCTGCTGCTGCTGCGGTGTTGCAACAGCCTTGCGTAAGACAGGGCGCACTCTTCCTCTTCCCACAGATGTGGAGCTGCCCTTGTATGTTACGCGCCAAGTTGCCTGTCGGAGCCGGAGCTCCCTGAGGCCCTTCGCCCCTGACCCCTTGTGCAGGCGCAGCCCCTGGGAGCGTGCGATCTGACCTGGGCCTCTTTGTCTTCATCCACAAGTGAAATAAAGCCTTTCCAAGTTTTGAAACTTGGAAAAATATATATGGTTTTTTTGGTTAGCCTTAAGATTCCACATGCAGCTGTGGAATAAACAGCTTATCTGATTCTTCTGTTGAGAATTAATGAACGGCTACGGAAACGTCCTGGGGGCAGCGCTTGCTGTTTATTTCGCCGTTTCAAGACCAAGCCAAGGTCTCGGTCCCCTGGAAACCGAGTCACGCCTTGGGGAGTCACTACCCAGGTGCAGCTGAGGTCAGCCTAGCCCTCGCCTGTGCCTTTCTTCCTTTTTGAAACCACGCCTGTCCCAAAATGGACTCTTCCCCCAAACTGCAACCCTTCTGAAGTTGCCTGTCTGGGTTTTACTCGGTCTTGTTCCATGTGGCTTCCACCAAATCGCCACCCTCCGCTCACGGCAGTAATTCGGGTTGACCTCCTGCCTCGCTTTCAGACCGGATTTATTGCCATTTTGACCTCGGAATACATGGCAGCATCAGCTAGCCTGGCAGAGCGCTCTCGAGGCGTTTCAGGGGCGCCTGCCGAAAGCTCCCTCCTCTCCTCGCGGATTTCCGGGGCTACTGTTCTCTTTCTACCAAAGCTTTCCCCCTTGCAAATTCAGAGCTCGTTTTGTTGGTTCTGGTTCAGGAAGCAGGTGGATTAGCGGCGAGCCGCCCCCGTGAATTGTCCGCTAAAGTTCCCTGCCAGTTCTGCCTTTGGCAGTAGGAGGGACTCTCCTTCCTTGGAGGTTCTTAAGCAGAACGTGGGTGACCCTCTGCCCTGGATGCTTTCGCTGAGATTCCCGCATTGCAGGGGGCTGGACTGGATGACCCCTGGGGGTCCCTTTCCAAGTCTACGATTCTAGGATTCTGTGAGGTGGAGAAAGCGAACAGGAATATGTCCCCCACCCCTCTTGTCGACATCTAGCAAAGCTGAGTGTTGGGAGATTCAGGAAAGACAAAAGAACAGGCTTCTTCACACAGCACATGGTCAGAAACTGTGGAACTCCCTGCTGCAGGAGGCAGTGGACGGCTTTAAAAGAGGGTTGGGCAAATTTATGGAGGAGGAGAGGGCTCTGGAGGGATACTAGCCAGGATGGCTGTGCGCTGCGTCCCTGCTCAGTATCCTCCTTAATGTGAGTTGCCGGAAACTGCAGGAGAGGAGGGACGCTGCTCTCGAACTCAGGTCCTGCCATCAAGTTTCCCTTTGGCCACAGTTGAGAAGAGCAGGACTGCGGATGAGGTGGGCTCCCTTTGGGCTGACCCAGCCGGCTCTTCCTTCCATCCTCCTGGAACAAAATCTCCCTTAGGCCTCCTCCGCCTTCTGTGAGGGATTCTGCAGGAAGTTCTGGGACCGGCAGGAAGTGGAAACCAAGGTACCTTTTGTATTCGGAAGCAGGAACACGCAGAAACCACCCCAGTGCCGTCACGGGCACAAGCGGCCGCAACGGGACTCGCGAGGAATAGGATGTCTAGTGGGCGAACGCCGCCTCTCCGGAGCTGACATCACAGGAGTCCCAGTCAAAACACTGCGGAGCGATGGCTCTGGCTCTCCGTCCGCGCACAGCCCGGGGGTCACGTCTGCCCAGACACCACCTTCCTTCCTGCCCCGGGAAGCGGTTGCATCCTGGCTCTCGACCCGGGCGTGCAGAGGGCAGCAGACGCCAAGCAGAGCTGGGACCCTCCCATCAGCTGTTTGCAGCCTTTAGGCGCCCCTTCTTTTTAAAATTATTTTTAGCGGGTAAGCGCTAGAGGCCGGGGCAGGGCTTAATGAGGTTGTGGCGAAGATTGGGCAGATGTTTCCTCCTCTGGCGCCAGATTCCTGCTTCCTTGACTTCAAAGTCTGCAAGCCCTCTGTTCTCGCTGCTTCTGGTCCTGGTGGGTTCAAATGTGCTACCCCCCCCGAATCCTCCTTCCTCAGTGCAGCCCCCCTGGCATTTTCACTGAGCCCTTCGCCAGCAGCTCCTTGAGGGAAGATGCTTTTGCAACTCCCTTCATTATTACTGCTCGCTCCGCCAAAGGTGTTCCCTCCCCACCCAAACCCCTTTGTGCAATCGCTTTGGGGAGGGATCCTGTTGCCTCGATTCAGCGCTGCTGCGTTTAAGGGGAAGGCGAGGAGTGCAGGGCTGTTGTTTTCCCTCTGGGGCTTGCATAATAACCGTCCTGGGTTGGCAAGCAGGGAGGCCGACACTTGCAGGAGAAGAGGGGTTTGTGCTTGTAGGGGAAAGCAGAACGGCCGCCACATGCCACAGGGGAAGCAGCGGGGTGGAGAAAGGAGTTCAGGGGAAATTGGGGGCTGAAAAGAAACTTGCTTCTTCTTCTTTGACCTCTAGCAGATTAATAAAAACAAAACATCTCAGAACAGAGGCGTCAGGTAGGCAGGGACTGCACCCCTTTCTGAACAGAGGCATCGCAGGGGGTTGGACTAGATGTGTCTTGGGGTCCCTTCCGCTTCTTGGAGCAGAGATGGAGAGCGCCAAGGCGGTGGCAGGATCTGCTACTTCCCCCTCTTCCTCGGTCATGTCTTGTAGGATCTTGTAGGATCTTGGCTCCCTCCCCACCCTGAATCCCTGCTGCTGCCGGCCCGTGTAGACCATCTTGAGCCCAGGGGACAAAACCGGCTCTGGACAAGGCAGCTTTCATTCTGCGTCCCTGCGCAAGAGAGAATCAGGGCTGCGTAGTTTCTCGAGGGAAATCTCTCTCTGTCTCATGCACATATACAAACACACCCACTCCAGTTTCGCTCTTCAGATGGCCAGAGGGCCTGTTGCTTCCCTGCTATCAGATAAAAAAGATGAATGAGTTCAAGAAGGAGAAAACTGGTTTTTTGTGCTTGTTTTAAAGCGCGCCTTATTTATTTGTTGTCTTAAGCTGCTTCCTTTGCAGATAAATTTCACTGAGTGGGGTGTTGGTTTTTTTGTGGGAGGGGAAATTCTTGTTTCGCTCTTTTAACTATTCATTTGTGCTTTTTAGCTTGTATATTTTTATCGAAGGGCGGCATGCGAGTCTAAGAGATGAAAACAAGTCGTGTGGAAAGGCAGGGAACTCCGTAAGGAGCAGCTCGCAGTGTTTCCTCAAGGCAGGGACAGGCAGCAAAAGGCAGCGTCTTGGATTCAGGGCTTCTTCGCCCGCCCACAGCAACACTTTAAATTTGGCCCAGTAGCATCTTGGCAGCCGGGGCGGATTCCTCAGCAGGCTTGTCACATGCTGCCGATAACCAGCTCCGGTCAGCAGCCTAGGCGTGCTGCGCCCCAGTCCCTGGCTTGCCCCGGGGGGCGTCCCAGCCCTGGCTTCCCCCCTCAGCAGAATCCTCTTCTTCCTCCTCCGTCGTCCTGTCGGTTCAGGACACAGGCTGAGATGGAGATGTCCGCTGGAAAGGCGCGTTGGGAAAGCTGAATGTCCGAAGGTTCGGGAAGGAGCTGTGTTCACCTTTGGAACTCCTTCCCACAGGAATTGGGGGAGGCCGCCGTGCGTCTTGCGTACGGCTTGCTGGGAACCAGAGGAGGCGAGAGGGCTCTGCTTGCGAAACGGGCCTTCTGCCTGCTCTTCTTAGGCGCTGAGAAAGCCAGAGTGGCAGCGTCTGCCTTACGCGCAAGGGGAAGGTGCTGCGAAGCGTAGGTTCCGCACCCCACGAAAGGCCCGATTCTGACACGGCACGGAACCACCCAGCAGCTGAAATGGTGCCTGTTTTGTATGGTGGGGCTGTTTCGTGGCAGATGTGAGTTCAGTTCCCACCATTGGGACGCTGAGTCTGAGGAGCCTCGCACAAACACAAAGCTCAGGCGCGCCCTCCCTGCAGAGTTGTCTGCAGTTTTACTGGCTGGGGGGCGGAGAGCCCTCTCTTCTCCCCTCCGCCCCAGACCCAGATTTCTGCGGGTGCCAGGTCTTGATCAGGTCCCCCGACTTTGGCTCAGGAGTGGATCCGACACACCCGTATTCCAGTTTCCCGTGCAGAAGGCGTGTGCTTGTTGGCATCCTCTGTTCAGGACTGGCTTGCTTTCCTGCGCCCTGGGCGTTTGCAAAGCGGGTTGGGCTAGATGACCCTGGGGGTCCCTTCCAACGCTACAGTTCCATGATCTATAAGTCAGCCCACCTGGCCCTGTGTTGCCTTCATGGACTGGCAATCTCTCTCTCTCTCTCTCTCTGGGTTTCACACTTCAACCTGAGAACTTTGGAGTTTTCCGCAGTTGCCGTCTCTGCGAAGTGCGCAGGGTGGCTCCAAAAGAGGGATAGACAATGGAGAGGGCGATCCTGGCAACGGACGTGGTGCCTCTGCAGCAGGGAGAGTCGCATTCAAATCCCGCTTGCTTGGCTCTTGGGAGAACAGGGCGCCACATCCCGGCGCCCTTCCGTTCCTATGTTTCGTGGGGGCATAGCTGCCTCTTTCTACGGTGAGAGGCAGCGCGCACCTTCGGAAGAGCCGTAGTTTAGTGGTTAGGGTACCTGCTCTGCACGCAGAAGGCCCATGGGGCATCTCTGGGCAGGGCCAGAGAGCTGCTGCCAGTCAGTGCAGGCATTACTGAGAGCCTGCTGGGTCGGGCCAAAGGGGGCCCATCCATGCCAGCACCCTAAATAAGAACGATGATAATTTTATTATTTGCAGCATGCCCATCTGCCACAGCCACAGCGGCCATCCAGACACCCCAGCAGGATTCGAACACAAGAGCCCCTTCTCCTCCCGCTGTTTCCAGCAACCCAAGGGTCTATATGACCGGATATTCAATTTTGCATTCAATTCAGCCTTTTTTCAGAGCAACGAGTAGTAGTAATATTATTTATACCCCTTCCCATCTGGTTGGGTTTCCCCTGCCACTCTGGGCAGCTTCCAGCAACAATGAAAACACAATAAAACGCCAGAGCTTAAAAACTTCCTGATACAGTCAATCTGAACTTTATTTCTAAGGGAAGGATTTTGACTGGGGGGGGGGGGAGACACGCCTGATTCGAATGCGGAAGCTCAGTCACTGGTAGAGGGGAACCCCATCTAAAAACCCAGAGGGCTGCTGCTGCCAGTCCGTGCCAGCAGCAACGAGCCAGGCCTGGGAGAGACCCTGAAACCCTGGCCAGCCGCTGCCAGCCAGTGCCTGGCTCTATAAGGCAGCTCCCTCCTTGCATGCGTCTCCAGGCGACGCCATTCGCTAAGCTCCTCTTTTTTTTTTTTTTTTTTGTCAGATCTGGCATGTTATTTATCGCAAGCCCCGATGCAACGTGGCTTGCATCTTGTTCAGCGCTGGATCTCAGCCGGGGAAAGAGTCCGAAGGGGTTAAGGATCTGTTTGCTTTGTGCAGAGGCAGGAAAAATGTCTTGAATGACGCCCCCCCTCCCTTCGCCACTCCAAGCAGCCAAGGCATTGGTTCAGGGAGAGGGCGGTTCTCCTGGGGGAGCCCTTTTTCCCGGCCTGGAGTTCTCGGGATCGGCAGCCATGTTACATATCTAGAGATATATGTTTATATATTTTTCTCCTCCTCCCCGTGGCCTGCGGTCTGGACTCACGCCAGGTCTTTTGGTTTTGTTTACTCCTGTTGTTATTATTCTTATTAAAATAATGGCAGGCAGGCAAAGAAACGAAAGGGAAATTGAGATGAGCTGCAACAACCGACAGTAAAGGAGTAACAGGATTTGCTGCAGTTGTAATGCTCCGTGGCCTAGACTGACTCAATTAGGTATCTGAAAAGTATACTGAGAAATAACCTTGAACCTGAGAGGCAGGGTGGTGTAGTGGTTAGAGTGTTCTGACTAGGACCTGGGAGAGACCAGGGTTCGAATCCCCACTCAGCCGTGCAGCTCCCTAGGTGACCATGGCTGCCAGTCATTGCCTCTCAGCTGTGCCTACCTTGCAGGGAGGTTGTGGTGGGGATTAAATGAGGAGGGGAAAAACCGGGAACGTCGCCTTGAGCTCCCTGGAGGTGGGATATAAATGCAATACTTCGTTGTTTAGTGGTGTCCGCCTCTTGGTGACCCCCTGGACCAGAGCACGCCAGGCCCTCCTGTCTTCCACTGCCTCCCTCATGCTGGTCGCTTTGAGAACACTGTCCCACCATCTCGTCTTCTGTTGCCCCCTTCTCCTTGCGCCCTCCATCTTTCCCAGCATCAGGGTCTTTTCCAGGGAGTCTTCTCTTCTCATGAGGTGGCCAAAGTACTGGAGCCTCAGCTTCAGGATCTGTCCTTCCAGTGAGCACTCAGGGCTGATTTCCTTCAGAACGGAGAGGTTGGATCTTCTTGCAGTCCAGGGGACTCTCAAGAGTCTCCTCCAGCACCAGAATTCAAAAGCAATACTAAATGAATACTAAATCCAGACAGGACAGACAATGCGGGGGGGGTGGTCTGTGTCCCACATTTTGCATTTGAGAAGGGTTTTATGGGGTCGCCCCCTCCAAAAAACACATGGGTTGTTCTTCCTATGCGCAAGTGACAACCAACTTGCTAGTTCACCCCCCCCCCCATGAGATCCCATTGTGCAAGTGATCCCTTCCTCGGCTGGATCTTTCTCAGAATAGAGGAGGGGGGAAGAAGTAGAACGAAAAGCTGCAACTTGGTGATTAGAACACCTGCTTTTTTGGGGGGGGAGCAGGTACAGCACAGACGCACCCCAGCATCTCCAAGCAGGGCTGGGAAAGGCTGTTCAAAACTCTGATGGTCCGACTTGGGGCAAGGCAGCTTCCGTCATTCCCATTAAGCGAGCCCTTTATTCAAAATTGTGGAGACTGCTGTCCGAAAAGAAAGGACCGTAGCTGTTGGCCGCTCCGGACTATTTCAAGCGACGGTAACTAGGGGGGCCACCTGCTGGAGGCCCTGTTCTGTGTGCAGGCCAGCCTAATGGGAAGCAGTTTGCCCCCCAAATTGGAGGACAGGTAATGGGGTGACACAGCTCTGTGGGTGAGAGGAAGACAGAAGGGTGGAGACGTGGGCAGGCGTTGCTCTATAATAATAATTCTCTTATTTATACCCTTGTTGAATGGTCTCTTTAAATGTGAAGGTTCATTATTGTTCCACAAGATGTTTATGTCTTTAAGGGCCAGAGCAAATAACGAGACCCAGTATTACAGCTGTGGAACAGTATAGCAGGTGCTGCTAAGGTGTGTTAATTAAGCTGTGTCAGCAATTGGGTATAGTATATAAAGAGCAGCACCTAGCTCTCTCAGTACCCTCGGGGTTGGGGGGTGGTGGATGGGTCATGCTTGTTGATATCTTTAATGAAAAAGGAGTTTTTGTTTTTGTGGTTAAAACCTTGTTAAAGTTATTTTTGAGTTCCTTGTATTGTGTGGTCTCTCCCACAAGCTTTCTGCAGCGCAACTAATCTGCAAATAGCCAACAACCCTGCCCATCTGGCTGTGTTTCCCCAGCCACTCTGGGCGGCTTCCAGCACATATAAAAGCACAAGAAAACGTGAAAAACTTCCCTTCAGATGTCTTCCGGAAGCTGTGTTTATTTCCTTGGCGTCAGATGGCAGGGCGCCACCACCGAGAAGGCCCTCTGCGAGAGGAGGCGGGGCTTGCGGGGCGTGTTCTCATCCCTCTCCGTTTCTCTCTCTTTCTCCTCTGCTCCCCACAGTCTGCCCTTCCGCCTGCAAGTCCCAGGGCTGCACCCCGGAGGGCATCTGCTGCCACGCAGAGTGCCTGGGCAGCTGCCTGGAGCCTGGCGACCCGGAGAAGTGCCTGGCCTGCCGCCACTTCAGCCTGGAGGGCAGGTGCGTGGAGAGGTGCCCGGCCGGGTCCTACCGCTACGCCGGGTGGCGCTGCGTCACCTTCGACTTCTGCCAGGAGCTGCACAACAAGTGCAAGGCCGCCCGCCAGTCGGACTGCCCCGTCATCCACAACGGAGAGTGCGCCCCCGGCTGCCCTTCCGGCTACACCATGAACTCCACCAAGTGAGTTGGCAACACACACACACACACCGGGGAGGGGGGTACGGAGAAACCAAGGGGGGGGCCTCTTCTCATCGGCAACCGTCCCCCCGATATCGGGGTCTTGCTTTGACTCCCTGTCCCGGTTGCAAGAGTCTGTGCAACTCACCGCTTTGTGGAAGTCGAGACGCCCTGAAACAGAGCAATAATAATAATAATAATAAAAGTGATGATGATTTGGGGAAGAGAAAGAGGTCAGTGCAACGCAGAGTGAGCCTCCCAACCCGTTGAGGAGGAAGGCGATGAGGATTTAAAGCCCCTTTTTTGCCAGATGCCGATCCCTGAGGGCTCTTGTGGTGTGGAGGGAGCTGGACCCCCTAGTCTCAGAGATCCCCCCCTTTTATTTCAGGGGCGTTTGAGCCCCCCCCCCCACTCTCGCTGGGGGTCCTTGTCTGAAAAACGCCTCCCTACAAAACATTAACGTTTCATTTTGGAAAACGATTGAGAAATAGCGTCCAGCCTTAGAACGGCTGCTAAGATTTATAACTGGCTAAAAGACGGAGGTGAGGGGAGCTCCGTCCTGATGGAGAGATAATTGGTCAGTAGGGTCTCTGGTTAAACTCACCTGTTACGAAAGAACGCGCACAATGCAGCCTAGCAGGTTTGTGGGGAAATGGGCATTTTGGGTAATGCTTTGGAAACACGTTCGGTGATCGTGCCCAATCTTAGGCGGCTGTCAACCTGCTGTGACGACATTTCTGTTCTTTATCTTTGGTTTATCCTGTTTATTAATGGAGGAAGGAACGGGAAATGGGGTCGGGGATGAACCACCGAGCAATTTCATAATGTAAAAAGCGACGAAAGCGAATTCGCAGACTTGAAACAGCGGGTTGCGCCCCTGCCCAGAGGAGACTCGTTGAAACGGGCCGATTCGTTTCAGTGGGTCTCCTCTTAGCCCAGTGAGAACAGTTAGAACAATTCCAGACCTCCGCTTACCTTCAGTCGGTCCCAAGGAGCCTCTGCCGGATAACGCCACGGGAGGGAGTTTAATCCACGTTTAATGTATGTTTGATATTTAAGATATCAACAGAGTTACTTCTACATTTATCGGAGGCAGCTTAGGGTCACGGGGGTCTCTGAAATTTGCCCACTGTGGGGACGGGGTGAGAGACTGGGTGGGGGGCTGTTGCCCCTCCAAATGCAAGGGGAGCATGCCTTTCTTGTCGCCCCATCTAGACCCCCATCTAGATCTGGAGGGGGGGGCGGCATCTCTGCCTCCCTCTTCTTGGCAAAACAGCAGCCAGGCCCCCCCCCCCAGGGGAGGAGAGGAAATGGCCTGTTCTGATCATTCTCAGGAAAGGGCAGCTAATTGGCCTCTAATTGTGGCTGGCGGCAGCGGCCGCAGCGGCAGCAGACCTTGTTCCTCCTGCACCGGATGAATGTTCTCAAAGCAGATGAATTTTTCTCCGAATGCTCTTTTCGCGAACCTCCTTGCTATGACGGGGTTGCGAAAGGGAGGGGGCAGGAAACAGGAAGCAGAATTTCGAAGGCAGGCCCCTCCACAACATGCCCCCCCCCCGACCAGCAGGGTGCTGAAGGACCTTGCAGCGGGGACCCTTTCAGCCGTCTTGTTTTGTCTGAGCTGGATTTGCTTGCTGGGAGAGAGAGATTAGAAAGAGGCTTCGTTCTGTGCCGCCCCACAGCCCCCAAGGCACTGTCCTTGTCCCGAGCAACACGTCGTGAACCTGTGGAACTCATTGCCACAGGAGGCGGCGATGGCTTTAATAGAGGACTGGACAAATTGCCGACGGCTGCTCTGCCTCCATGAATCCTAGTTGCATGAAACCACAGGAGGGGAGAGGACTCTTGTTCTCAGATTGCACTGGCGTGTTGGGGGGGGGGCTGCCATTGTGAGAACAGTGCTGGGCTGGGCTGGCCACTGGCCTCACCCAGCAAGCTGTCCTGAGGTTCCTTTCCTCTCCCCTGTTGGGAATGTGGGTCTGCAGGCCCCACAGGGCCATCTGAGAGGCTGCGTCTCTGCGGCCTCTGCGCACAAGCCAAACTCCCAGAGCTTTCCTGAACGCGCGCATCGGTTCTGGCGGCGGCGAGAAAAGCCCCGTGGCCGTTTGCAGCGCCAGACGCATCTCCCTTTCCCCGCCGTGTCTTGTCTGCAGCCTGCTCTGCACCCCCTGCGAGGGGCTGTGCCCCAAAATCTGCGAGTTGCCCGTCAAGGAGAAGACCATCGACTCCGTGACGGCGGCCCAGGAGCTCCAGGGGTGTACTGTCGTCAACGGCAGCCTGACCATCAACATCCGCGGAGGAAGTGAGTTCCTGTGGGGGCGGGATGTGGGGGGAGCCAGAGGGTCCTCTCTCTCTCTCTGCCCCACGCCAAGCTAGTCAGCTGGAAGCTGGTTCTGCTCCACGGGTCTTTCTCTCTGGGACACAAGGGCTTCCTTCTCAAGTCCAGAACCTCACGGCTTCAGCTCTGGGGGAGCCTTTCCAGCGGAGGGCAGCATTCCCTTGGGTGCTCTCATTTCGAAAAGATGTCTATCCATATTCTGCCAATGGGAAAAGAATTATTTTGATACTAGAATACGCCCAAATGCTTCTTGAATCTTCCTGCCCCTTGGAGAACTTTCTGTGGACTCTTTGGGTCGGTAGTGGACTCTCCTTCCTTGGAAGTTTTGAAGCGGAGCTGGGGGGGGGCGCGTCCTCCAGGGATTCTTCATCCGAGATTCCTGCATTGCCAAGGGGGTTGGGCTGGATGACCTCTGGGGGTATCTTCCCACCCCACAGTTCCGTGAGCCTGTGAAGCAGCAGGGCCAGTTTCTAGGCTGGCTCAGCCCACGCCTCTGCATCCCCCCTGCAGGCAACATTGCAGCTGAGCTGGAGGCCAACCTGGGCTTGATTGAGGAGATCACGGGCTACTTGAAGATCCGACGCTCCTACGCCCTGGTCTCCCTCTCCTTCTTCCGGAAGCTCCACCTGATCCGAGGGGAGGCCCTGGAAGCCGGGTGAGTGGGGGCCCTGGGAAGGGACGGCTAGGAGCAGGGCTCCGATCCTCGCTGGGTTGTGCGGCTCCGCCCTGGCCTGCCTCGCAGGGGCGTTGTGGGTATCAAATGGGGGGACGGGACACGCACATGTCCAAAAACAGATAGGGAACAACCGCTGGCGTCGCCAAGTGAGCGCTACTCGGAGTAGACCCACTGTTTGCTTAGCAAGAAGCTGTAGCTCAGCTTCAGAGCTCTGTGCCCCAAATGACCGGAAGAATCAGGAAGACCAAAATTTAAATAAGGAGTGGGGAATAATTATAATTCTAATTCTACCCCGCCTATCTGACTGGGTTTCCCCAGCCACCCTTAAAGTAAACAGTTGTATCTGAAAGACCATTGTAAACAGTTAAAATCATTAGTAGGATTGGAATAACACTTGTAGTTTAAGGGTGAGTTTTGGACGCAGCGGAGAAGTAAAAGATTTGGATTATCATAAAAGATGCAAGAGGAAATGATTAACAATAGGACCCACAGAGGGGGGAGTGCAAGAGATTCCTTGGAATTATTAGTTTCTCCAGCCACTCTGGGCAGCTATGTTGTTTTTATGTTGCATGTTGGAGATGTGGCTGTAAAGTTTTAATCTGAAAAACCGAAGAAATAAATTTCTAAAGGAAAAAGAGGCAGAGAGGAGTGCGGCTGGAGAAGAAGCCAGGGCGTCTTCCTCTCCTCCAGGAGAGGGATGAAGAGGGCAGAGCAAAGGCAGTCGAGACGGAGAAGTCTCAGGGTGCTTGGGAAGGAGAAGATTTAGGCAGCTGTGGGAAGGCAGGGGCCTTCAGTGCCTCAATGGGGATCTCTTTTTTCTTTGAAGGAAGCTTCCATGGCAGCTTCTGAGTTATTGCTGAGCCTGCTCCCCCCCTGGGCCAAGGGGCATCTCTCTCTCTCCTCTCCCCCCGGCCATATTCACCTTGTTCTTTCCGCCTCCCCGCCAGGAACTATTCCTTCTATGCCTTGGACAACCAGAACCTGCGCCAGCTGTGGGACTGGAGCAAGCACAACCTCACCATCGCCCGCGGGAAGCTCTTCTTCCACTACAACCCCAAGCTCTGCCTGTCCGAGATCGACAAGATGGAGGAGATCTCGGGGGCCAAGGGGCGCCAGGAGAAGAACGACATCGCCCTCAAGACCAACGGCGACCAGGCCTCTTGTAAGCGGGGCGGACGAGGGGTGGGCGCTGCGCTTTTGCACGCACAACGGTCCCAGGTTCGAATCGCGGCAGTTTTCCTGGGCGCTGCTGCCTGAAACCCCGGAGGACTGCTGCCAGTCTGAGCAGGAGATAACGGAGCTAGATGCTTCAGAGAGAGAGGCAGCAGGCAGCTTCCGATTGCCCTGCTTGAATCACTTCTTCATCTAGAACCTTGAGTACTGGAGTCTTGGCTTCTTCTTTGGAGTAACTCGCAGGAAAGGGCCGTGTCTCAGCGGCCAAGTAGCAGGTCCCAGCTTCTCCCCGCAGGGGCGTCTCCAAGTTGGGTCCTGGAGAGCTGCTGCTGCCAGTCAGTGTGGACAGCAGTGAGGTAGAAGAGCTCTGTAGAAGGGCATTTCAGAAGAGCCTGGCAGGATCAGGCCAGAGGAAGGACCCCAAGCAGGACCCAAGGGTGCTGTGGGTCAGGGGTGGGGCCCCCCCATGCGCTGCTGGCTTCCTGAGACCAGAGGGGCTGCTCTTCAAGCTCCTGGGCCTGAGCTTAATTATATTAATAATAAAGACCCCCTTAAGGCTGCCCTACTCCACTTGGAGGTGGGGTCGAACCCTGTACACACCCGACACCCTCCCTCTGCTCTCCCAGAGGAGCACTTCCGGGGTTGTCTTCCGGCCCTCTTTCCCTCCTGGCCGGCGCCTCCTCTCTGTGTGCGATCTATATGTTTGCTCAGTCTCGGCTCCCTCCCTCCTGGAGCGCCTGCCAGGCTGGCAGAACGCAGGGCAGCTTCTTCTCCTCCCAGGGGCCTCCCTTGGCACCGACAGCCTCCAGGAGAGAGAGGGGGGGGGGGAAAGGGGGAGGGAGAAAGAGAATGAAAAGGAGAGAAAGAGGGAGAGAATGAGGGAGAGGGAGAGAGGAAGATTGAGAGAAAGAGGGAGAGAAGGAGGAAGAGGAGGCGGAGAAAGAGGGATAGGAAGAGAGAGAGGAGAGAAAAGGAGAGGGAGAAAGGAAGAAAGAAAGAGAAAGAAAAGGACAGGGAAAGAGAAAGAAGGAGAGGAAGAGAGAGGAAGAGGAAGAGAGGGAGGGAGAAATAGAGGGGGGGAGCGTGCTCTTGGACTGGGGTTCCGCTTAAGGGCCTCCCACGTGGTTGGTGGTTCACAACATAAAGTTACACGATCCAAATGAATGACCTGAGCCCCCCGGTGGGTCCTTGGCCAGGCTCTCCCGTCTCCAACACGCCTTTTCCACCCTTCCTGCAGGCGAGAGCGAAGTGCTCAAGTTCTCCTACATCAAGACCACCTGCGACAAGATCATGGTCAAGTGGGAGCCTTACTGGCCGCTGGACTTCCGCGACCTCCTGGGCTTCATGCTCTTGTACAGGGAAGCGTGAGTAAAGTGGGGCAGGGAGCTCCTTTCTGCACTTTGGGTCTTGGGGAGAGAGGGGTTCTCTGGCTGGGATTCCTGCGTTGCCGGGGGTTGGACTAGATGGCCCGGGGGGGGGTCCCTTCCAACCCTTCTATTCCAGGATTCTACAACACACACATCCAGCTTGATCAGAGAGAGTTACAGCGCCTGCTGTGGCCGCAGAGACCCATGCGGGAGAGACATGTTTTGTTGCAGCCGGAGAAGAGGAAGAGGATGGTCCAGTCTAGGAATAAAAGGGGACACGGGTGGCACTGTGGGTTAAACCACAGAGCCTGGGACTTGCCGATCAGAAGGTCGGCGGTTCGAATCCCCGCGACAGGGTGAGCTCCCGTTGCTCGGTCCCTGATCCTCCCCACCTAGCAGTTCGAAAGCATGCCAGTGCAAGTAGATAAATAGGTCCCGCTCCAGTAGGAAGGCAAACGGCATTTCCGTGCGCTGCTCTGGTTCGCCAGAAGCGGCTTAGTCCTGCTGGCCACATGACGCCGGCTCCCTCGGCCAATAAAGCGAGATGAGCGCCGCAATCCCAGAGTCGGTCACGACTGGACCTAATGGTCAAAGGTCCCTTCACCTTAGTCCAAACTAAATGTGAACACGCTCTCTTCTATACCCTAAAAGGCAACTGAAGAAAGAGACTGTATTTTCCCAATCCTCGCCCAAGAAGGATTTTAAAAAGGCTGGGCATTATTTGAAGGAGTGGCACAGAGCGATTTCATTTGAACCCACAAGATCCCCGGCGAATCTCTAAGAACGTGCATTATTTCAGTTGAAAGGCTTCTCTGCAAAATAACGTAGGATGAGGTGTCCTCCTATTCCTCCTTTGTCTCGGGCGATACAGAGTTTGGAGGGCTGGCCCCTAAAATGAAGTTGTCAAGTAGATTCTGCCATTTCTGTAGCTGGGATTGAAGGGTCGGTAGAGGCAGCGCTTGAAATAAAAGCCAGAACGCGGGAAGAGCAGCCCAACCGGCTCAGTTTCTAAAAATTTCCGTGACCTTCATTCATTCCTGCAACAGGCTTTCACACAACCTTTTGCCGTTTTCACATCTCTCCACCAAAGCGTAATTCCCTCTGCAGGTGTGTCTTTTTGAAATAAAAGCCGTTTCCTCCTTTCGGCCTTTTCCTCCCCCCCCCCCCAGCCCCTTCCGGAATGTGACGGAGTTTGACGGGCAGGACGTCTGCGGCGCCAACAGCTGGACGGTGATGGACGTCGAACCGCCTCCCCGCAACAGCGACACCAAGCCGGGCCACCTTCTGCGCGGCCTCAAGCCCTGGACGCAGTACGCCATCTTTGTGAAGACCCTGATCACCCACTCGGACGAGCGCAAGTCCTACGGGGCCAAGAGCGAGATCATCTACGTCCAGACCAACGCCTCGGGTGAGAGGCTGTCCCCGGTTGGAAGCGGGGGGCTGGGGTGAGAGGGGGGGGAATTGCCCTGGGGTGACCTTTTGTCTCTCTCCTCCGCCCCCCGCAGTGCCCACCGTCCCCCTGGACCCCATCTCGGTGTCCAACTGCTCCTCGCAGATCTTCCTGAAGTGGAAGCCGCCCTCCGACCCCAACGGGAACATCACACACTACAAGGTCTCCTGGGAAAAGCAGCCCGAAGACAGCGAGCTCTACGAGTTGGACTACTGCTTGAAGGGTGAGCCGCTGGCACCGCCCTGCCCGCCCGCTTGGGTCCCACCTAGTGCCACAGAGCTCAGGGAGCGGAGGTGGGGTGACAATGAGGGAGGAGACGGGGAAGAGGCGGTGTCGGAAACCGGAGAGGGAACAGGGCTCCGTGAGCGGGGAGAGTCGGTGGGAGAGAGCAGTCCAGGCGCAGAGGCAGGAGCTGAGGCTGAAGAGGAAAGAAAGAAAGAAGAAAGATAGATTCCACCTAAACATTAGGAAGAACTTCCTGACAGTAAGAGCTGTTTGACAGTGGAATTTGCTGCCCAGGAGTGTGGTGGAGTCTCCTTCTTTGGAGGTCTTTAAGCAGAGGCTTGACAACCATATGTCAGGAGTGCTCTGATGGTGTTTCCTGCTTGGCAGGGGGTTGGACTCCATGGCCCTTGTGGTCTATTCCAACTCTATGATTCTAGGAGGGAAGCCAAGAGGCAGAAGTGAAGTCACAGGGGTCTCCCCCTCCTGCTGCCACCGGCTCCCCTCTTCGCTGGTCTCCCAGGGCCAGAAGAAAAATATAAAAGGGTGGCGCAGCGAGAGACAAGACGATGGCGCCTTAGACTGCTGGGGAAGGCAGACACTTTCTGACCCCACAAGTGCCGCCTTGGGGCAAGACCCGCTGCTTGGGTTTCCTTGAATCAAGGCCGGGTGCTCCTGACCCCCAGGTGGCAGTGTGGGCCTTGGGTGGGGGGATTTTCCCCAGATAAAACTCCTGCCCCCTCTTCTCTTTTCTGTTTCTTCTTGAGTGTTGCTGCTGCTGCTTATCACGAGTTAGAAAAGGAATCTATCTATCTAAAGAAAAAGCTTCTCCATCGCTGCGACAGAGGGAGTGGGGGGGACAGTCCAGAGTCTTCCTGGATCTGGCTGCCTGGTGCTGTGGGGCGCCGTCTCCATGGCTCCCCCATTGCCTTTCCTTGGCCTCACGACCTCCCCTCCCCGCAGGCTTGAAGCTCCCTTCTCGGACGTGGTCCCCCCCGCTGGAGTCGGAGGACTCCCCCCACAAGCCGAACGACAGCAACAGCGAGGAGCCCAGCCTGGAGTGCTGCCCCTGCCCCAAGACCGAGTCGCAGATCATGAAGGAGACGGAGGAGTCCGCCTTCCGGAAGGTCTTTGAGAACTACCTCCACGACATCGTCTTTGTCCCCAAGTAAGAGGCCGAGCGCGGATCCTCACCCACCCACCCCTTTCTGGCTTAGGTGTGGGAGCAGGAAGCGCAAGTGGAAGAAGAGCCTGCCGCTGCTACTGCTGCTGCCAGCCAGTACAGGCAATGCTGGCTTAAATGGACCTGCTGCTGCCGGTCAGTGCAGGCAATGCTGGGTTAAATGGCTCTGTAGGCCTGTATGATAACCGCGCTTAACCTGCCGCGGCTCAGTGGTTAGAGCCCCTGTCTTGCAAGCAGAGCCACTGCTGCCAGTCTGTGCAGGCAGTATTGAACCCAAGGGAAGGTGTTTGTTTGTGCCCTTGGATCTTTGGGCAGGGGAAGGTGTGGGGTGCGTGACGGAGCCTGTGAACCCTGCCCCGCTGCGGAAGGGGGCACAGTCCAGCCGGGCGCTTGTGCTGCTCACAACCCCAGGATTAATGAGTAATCCCGCCGGAAAGGGAGCCAGGCCCTGGAGCCTCTCTTTGCTCCCAGAGCCTGAGCTGAGGCTGCCGGTGGATCCATTTCCGCCCACGCGTTTGCAGGACGAGGCCACGCAGCCTTAAAGAACCAAAGGGGTCCCACATCCCTCGACCAAACGCGAGGAGCCGATTGTGAATCGGAAATCAAGATGCAATATCGAGCGGCGTACTTGCAGCAGATAATTAAGCAAGTTAAAGGAATTTGCATATGCAGAAGAACATTTTAAAAATAAATTTAAGGAACCACAGCGAGAGGGGGAAGGAAGTCAAGTTTTGAAATGTTAAATTGATCATAAAACGAATGAAATTGCATACATTTGAAAAGGATAAATAAAAAGCAAAAAAAGAATGTAATATCGAGCAGGGATGGTGGGGGGGGGGAGGGGACGCATCCAGGACGGAGAGCGGGAAGTCAACTTTGGGGGGAAATTGTAAGGGAAAAAAGGAAAACCAGTCAAGATTAATGGCAAAGTCTGAGCTCAGGGAGCTGAGAACTGTTTTTTAAAAGTGGGGGGACCCCCGGAAGCGCCAAAGAAAAGCCCCTCTCCCCCAGTGCCCACTCCTGCCCCAAAGGGAATCCCAAATGGAGGAGACACTGTCATGGCGGCGGCTCCAGTTTGTTTCTGAGCTGCCCAGCTGACCGCTTTCGGAACCGGGGCTCCGACCGACGTCTCTCTCGCCCCTTCTCCGCAGGCCGTCGGTGATGCGGCGCAGGAGGGACCTGGGCGCCCCGGCCAACAGCACCACCCCGCCCCCGACGCTGCCGGCCTTTGGGAACGCCTCCACGGCGGCCCCCGCCAGCCCCCCGGAGCCCAAGCCCTTCTCCAAGGTGGTCTTCAAGGAGTCCATCGTCATCTCCAACCTGCAGCACTTCACGGGCTACCGCATCAAGATCCAGGCCTGCAACCACGAGGTGCCCCAGGAGTGCAGCAGCGAGGCCTACGTCAGCGCCAGGACCATGCCGGAAGGTGAGCGCAGGGCGCCTGGCCAGGCCGGTTTTACGGGTCGCACGGCGCATGCGTCGCGCCCTCGTCTTCCTCACTTTCTGTCTTGACGGGCTCCAGGTGGAGGTGCACGCAGATCCCCCCCCCCCATTTTATCCTTTCAACAATCCTGCGAGGTAGGCTGAGAGGCAGTGACTGGCGTCCGAGGTCACCCGGCGACCTGAGTGGGGATTCGAACCCTGGTCTCTCCCAGGTCTGACACTCCGACCACTACACTACGCTGGCTCTCTGTATGGAGAAGCTTTTAAACATTTCTTTTTTTGTGTGTGTTTTTATGTATGTGCTGGAAGCCGCTCAGAGTGTCTGCGGAAACCCAGCCGGATGGGCAGGGTGCAAATAATAAAATTATTATTATTACTACCATTATTTTTCCCTCTGAGAAGCTGGCGCATGAGATTTTCTCTCCCCCCCCCCATTTCTGTCCTCCCAACAACCCTGCGAGGTAGGCTTGGCTGTTTGAGCTTCGTGACGGGGCTTTGAACCCGGGTCTCCTAGCCACTGGCTCTTGCGTCGGTTGTCCACATTCGCCCTGAGCAAGCCTTTTCTCTTGGTTGTGTTCCCAGCGAAAGCCGACGACATTGTGGGGCCCGTGACCCACGAGCTGGACAAGAACGTGGTCCACCTGCGCTGGCAGGAGCCGAAGGAGCCCAACGGGCTGATCATCCTTTACGAGGTGAACTACGGGCGCCTCGGAGATTCGGAGGTGAGGACCCCTTTCTTCCCCTCTCTCCCTTTTCTGGCTTTCCGCCCCAGAGGATGCGCATGCGATATGCCGTTCTTAATCTTCCCCGGTTGCTCTGCGTCGTGATCCGGAAAGCGCCATTTCCCCGATAGGCTACGGAAACCCTTCCTGGCGCTCCCTCAGCGCTGGGATCCACCCAGGGCTGTGCAAGCCGCTGCTCTGAAGGATGTGGGGTGGGGGGGCGCCGGGAGACCCCCTCTGAGCATGCCGTCTCCCCACAGGAGCAGCGCTACTGCCTCTCTCGCCTGAAGTTCGCCGCTCAGCAGGGCTGCAAGCTGACGGGGCTGCAGACAGGCAACTACAGCGTCCGGGTGCGAGCCACGTCCCTGGCAGGGAACGGCTCCTGGACGGAGCCCATCTACTTCTACGTCTACGACTATTGTAAGATCCTGGGGGGGGGGGAGGCGGACAGGGGGGCATGGAGACGGAGCTTGGCTCCCGCAACCACCCACCCAGGGGGCACGCTCCTCTTTGCAGGCGGGATTAGGGCTTTCCAGACTTGGCTGCTTTGGGACTACGATTCCCATCATCCCTGGCCAGCCCTGGGAGGATGCGAGTTGTAGTCCAAAAGCAGCTGGAGGCCCACATCATTTCATACTTTGTGTGTGCCTGTGTTTGTGGCATGTGCGTACATACGGATTTTAGCAATTTACATCAATGAAGCATTTATAAATCCATCAAAGCGGTTTGCAGCGACAGAGCCACCTAGAAAAGCCGCAATCGGGTACCAACCGGCTGTGGTGGAAATTGCCCACAGAGGGAGAGTTTTCAGTGCGCTTTGGGAGTTTGAACAAAGGCACTTGCTGCGGGATCTCTAGTGGCAGAGGGTTCCTCAGGACGCCATGAAAGCAGGACTTGCTTGTTGCTGCCAGAGGAGCCTCTTGTATATGTGAGAGAGGTTGTGTGCCCTTTTGTGGGGGGTGAGAGAGAGGGGCAGGGCACAAGACGCTTTGGGGGGGTGATGGGGAGGTGAGTCCTTTTTAACCCAACCTGACCTGGTCCCCCCTCTCTCCCCCACTGCAGTTCCCCCCAACAATAACCTGGTGAGCATCATCGTCCCCATCATCTTCGCCATCTTCTTCCTGGGGGTCATCGGAGGCGCCTACATCTTCATCAAGAAAAGGTGGGGCTGCCCCTCGTTTGCAGATTCCCTCCCCACAGACTCTGGACTTCTTGTGGTGGGGAAGGGGGGCGGGGAGCTGGCAGGCGCTTGCGGCCGCAAGCAAGGACACCGCCTTCCCCTCCCGATCCGCAAAAAGCTTTCCCCACTGCGGCTGGTGGGGCAGCGCCTTCTTCCCCCTCACGGACCGGGCATCAACATTTCCCACCCCCCCAAAAATGGGTTTGGGCTGTTCTTGTTTTATCTGTTAGACGCCTTGAGTCCCTGGTAGAGGAAAAGGCGAGGTATCAATTAACTTCTTCTTCTTCTTCGTCTTCTTCTTATAATAATAAGCATTCCGTAGGCTGGGTGTGTGGGGTCCTGGTTTTTCTTTTCCTTTTCAAGGCTTTATTATGAAGCTAAGAATCCTGTAAGAAATACGAGATTGTTGGCGCTGGGTTTCCTTCCTTCCTTCCTTCCTTCCTTCCTTCCTTCCTTCCTTCCTTCCTTCCTTATCCCCTGGTTTTGCTTGAGCACGTCCAAAGCTTTAAGTGCGACAAAGCACACACGTGCACCGTCCTGAGGACTAGAAACCTCCTTGTGCCTTTAGGCGATTGCTTGAGTCCTTTCGGATTACGCAGGCCCCTCTGTGGCCATGCATGCCCCTCCCACACGCACAGCCATTGCCGCTCTGGTTTTGGGGATCCGCCATGGGTGATGAGCGCCTCTCCTGTGCTTGCTTCCCCCCAGGCAAAAGGAAGGACCGACGGGGCCGCTTTACGCCTCCTCCAACCCGGAGTATCTCAGTGCTAACGATGGTGAGTGGCAGGCCGAGGCGGCGGGGCTTTTGCTCTTACTCTTCCTTGGCTCAGGGAGGGCACGATCCACTGGGAAGAAACAGGTACTTCTCTGTCCCTTCGGAAGCTTGGAGGTGCCTCTGCTGCCCTTCTGGCAGCCATTCCGGACTCGGACCAGAACCGAGCTGGAGAGAATCCTCTGGGACGCCGAGCTGAGCTCCGTGCCATTCTCCCCTGGGCCGGCCTCTGCCCTCCTAGAGAACCCAAGCCTGGAAGGGACCCGAGGGTCATCTAGCCCAACCCGCTCCCCTCTTTCCCCGACTTGCAGTGTACATCCCCGACGAGTGGGAGGTCCCCCGCGAGAAGATCTCCCTCCTGCAGGAGCTGGGCCAGGGCTCCTTCGGGATGGTCTACGAGGGCATCGCCAAGGACATCGTGAAGGGCGAGGCAGAGATGCGGGTGGCCGTCAAGACGGTGAACGAGTCGGCCAGCCTGCGGGAGCGCATCGAGTTCCTCAACGAGGCCTCCGTCATGAAAGGCTTCAGCTGCCACCACGTGGTGAGGGGCCCCGAGGGTCATCCAGACCAACCCCCTGCGATACGGGGGTGGTGGGAGGGGAGGGCTGAGAAGACTGCTCCTCAGGGGGGTCGCAGCTCAACCAACCCATTGGAGAACCACAGTGGGAGGCAGTTGCCGGGCAGACCGATTCCTCGGCTCTTCAGGTCCTCTGGCCACCGAGGGGACAGGCGGCCGGGCCCTTCCTTCGCTTGCTATGGGGTTCTCCATTGGCTGACGGGCCCTTCCCTCTCGCCCTCCTTCTCCCCAGGTCCGCCTCTTAGGGGTGGTGTCGAAAGGGCAGCCCACCCTGGTAGTCATGGAGCTGATGGCTCACGGAGATCTGAAGAGCTACCTGAGGTCCTTGCGCCCGGATGCAGAGGTAACAGCCGGGTTTGGGGGTTTTTTTTGGGGGTGCGGCAAGGCAGAGAAGCTGGGCCCCCCTTTTGCTCACGCCGCCTCCTCTTGGCTCCCCCAGAACAACCCCGGCCGCCCCCCGCCCACCCTCCAGGAGATGATCCAGATGGCGGCCGAGATCGCCGACGGCATGGCCTACCTGAACGCCAAGAAGTTCGTCCACCGGGACTTGGCTGCGAGGAACTGCATGGTGGCCGAGGACTTCACCGTCAAGATTGGAGGTGGGGCGGCTTTCCTCCTGGGGGGCGGGGGGAGGACCCCAAAAGGGATTCATTCCGCGCCCCTCTCAGAGCCCCGCGGCTGAGACGGCCAAAGGAAGAGCCAGAAAGACGCGTGTCCTCGTTGAGTGACATTTCTAGCAGTAAAACTCACCGAACTCTCTATATCCTACAAGAAATACATTGAGGTTGGGGGATCGGGGAGTTATTCCATAATCGGGGTGCCCCCACTGCAAAGGCCTTTAGTGTGTGTGTGTGTGTGTGTGTGTGTGTGTGTACACACACACTTTTCTGTTTTCTGTCTTGTTTTGTTTACATACCGCCCTATACCCAGTGGTCTCAGGGCAGTTCACAGAAGAAAATCAAACCACAAAATACCTAATGAAAATAAAAACAACAACCCAATAGCAACACCCCCACAAATAAACACACCATTTGACAATTTAGAATATTCATTTAGACAACCTTAAAATATCAACGACCTCCCTTCTTCTCTTTCCATGGTTCATTTAGCGTAGCATAAATCCCTGCATATTTTACATAAACTAAACCATTCAGTATTGCATCGTTTCCGAAGGCCTTTCCCCGGATCACCGAATAGCGGAGGTCTCCGGACAGCAGGCGAGCATTGAGAAGGCCCCGTGTATTCAGGGGTGGTGGGGGCCTCTGGGTTGGGGTCCAAATGTGGCCTCTGCAGACACGTCCTTGAGGGAAGCTCTGAGCTCTCTCCCCCCTCTTCCTCTCTCTCCCCCCAACGCCCAGACTTTGGCATGACCAGGGACATCTACGAGACGGATTACTACCGCAAAGGAGGGAAGGGGCTCCTCCCCGTGCGCTGGATGGCCCCAGAGTCGCTGAAGGACGGCGTCTTCACCGCCTGCTCTGATGTCTGGTGAGTGGGGGGCACCCCAGCCTAAGAGGCCGCAGGAAGCCGCTCTTGTCCCGAGTCAGGCCATCTGGCTCAATATTGCCAACTCTGGCTGGCAGCAGCAGCTCTGCAAGAGTTTCAGGCGGGGGGTCTTTGTCCCGGCCCATCCTGGGGAGAAGGGAAACTCTGATCCGAAACCTCCGCTGCCTTGTGGGGTATTTGGGGAGAAAAGGCTCGGGAGTAAACCCCACCCAAATCCAGAGCGGAGTCCCTAAGGCAGTTGGGTGGCTCCTTCTGGCAACTCCTGCAGCCAAGCAGGTGCCAGACATCTCACTCTGCTTCCCTTTGGCCATCAGCGAGGCCGAGGGGGGGGTCTTGCCGTCTGGGCAGCCCAGGACCCCCAGACACACGGCCCAAATTGTGCCCCAAGGAAGTCACTTTGGTGCTGCTAACACAGCAGTTTGGCTTCACCCCCGGAGGTGCGCTCCATTGTCTCTCCAGACGGACAGGTGCCCCCATTGGGGACGGAACCCGGGACCTTCTGCATGTGAAGCGGGTGCCGTGCCGCCGCTGCCCAGCTCGTTCCAATCTCCGAGGCTCTGAATGGAAGTGTGGGGAGCCGCCCTCTCCCGAGTCACAACAGCGTGGTCTGCACTGGCTGGCAGCAGCTCTGGGGGTCTTTCTGCGCCCTTTGTGCGGAGAGTCCTTTTCCTCCAGCAGTGCACCTCGGGGAGCCGGGGACTCCAGCCTTGGCGGAGAGGGGGGGCACCCTGGAACGGCTGCATGGGGGACAGCCTGGAGAGCCCCCTCTGCTTCCTGGCCCTCACCCTCCTGTCTCCCCCCAGGTCCTTTGGCGTCGTCCTCTGGGAGATCAGCAGCCTGGCCGAGCAGCCTTACCAAGGCCTCTCCAACGAGCAGGTCCTCAAGTTCGTCATGGACGGCGGGTGCCTGGAGCAGCCGGAGAACTGCACCGAGAGGCTGTGAGTTGGGGAGGGGAGGCAGGGGCCGCCCTCGGGGTGCCCCTCTGGGTGGGTGGGGGGCACCAGGCAACTCCTTTGCCCTCCTCTGCTCCCAGGTGGGGACAGTCCAGGGTCCGCTCCGTTAGGGGGAACAGGCTCCCTCTGCCCTGCCAGCCAGTTTCTCAGGCTTGTCCCTTACAGTGGAGTCGGGGGAGAAGCGGGCTCTGGCGCCACCTGCTGGCAGGCTCCTTACCTCCTGCCCATCAGTTTCCGGGAGTGGTGGCGAATTCATGCCATGCAGCCAGGCAGCACTGTGCTCTAAACCAGCAAGCCTCTTGGGAAGGTTGGCAGTTCGAATCCCCACGACGGAGTGAGCTCCCATTGCTCTGTCCCAGCTCCTGCCAGCCTAGCAGTTCGGAAACACACCAGTGCAAATATATAAATAGGTACCACTGCAGCGGGAAGGTAAACGGCGTTTCCGTGCGCTCTGGTTTCCGTCATGGTGTCCTGTTGGTCCAGAAGTGGTTTAGTCCTGCTGGCCACATGACCCAGAAAGCTGTCTGTGGACAAAGGCCGGCTCCCTTGGCCGGAAAGCAAGATGAGCGCCGCAACCTCAGCCGCCTTGGACTGGACTTATCCATCCAGGAGTCCTTGACCTCACCTTACCTCTCCTTCCCCCTTGGCGCAAAAAAGGACATAGGTCCTTTTTTTTAACGGAGGTGGGGGCTCAGCCTTCTTTGCCCCAGGGTTGCTAGTGGCTACCCCAGAAACAGAGGGCTTGGGGGAGGCAGCGCTGGCTGAGGGGCGTCGGAACGGTTTTTGGGGAGCTGCCTGACTGACCCCCCGGCGCCTTTGTCCCCCCTCTGCAGCCACGACCTCATGCAGCTGTGCTGGCAGTACAACCCCAAGATGCGCCCCACCTTCACAGAGGTGATTGAGATGCTGAAGGACGAGCTGCACCCCTCCTTCCGGGACGTCTCCTTCTTCTACAGCGAGGAGAACAAGCCCCCCGAGACGGAGGACTTTGAGATGGACTTTGAGAACATGGAGAGCATCCCCCTGGACCCGGCCTCCTCCTACTCCCAGCGGGACGAGGGCGTCCTGGGCAGGGACAACGGCCTCTCGGTGGCGCTCAAGGGCAGCTACGAGGAGCACGTCCCCTACACCCACATGAACGGCAGCAAGAAGAACGGCCGCATCCTCTCCATGCCCCGCTCCAGCCCCTCCTAATGGCAGGGGTGGGGGCGCACCCGGCTTTTATCTCCCCCTCCCCCCCCCCCGCCCCGGCAGTTCCTCTCCCACACAAATCTCAGGACTGGCAGTATTTTTGCAGACACACCGCGGACTCGCTTTCTACCGAAAAGACGGACTTTTTAATTGTCATGGAAGATTCTTCTTATTACTACTACTAGGACAGTGACTTTTCTCCCCCAGATCATGTCGTATTTCTGGGTCGGGGTGGTTTTTTTTGAGGGGTGTGTGTTAGGGGCGCGCAAACGTCGACTCGCCGCCAGCAGCCTTCATCTGTGAAAGACGCGAGCGGCCGTTTTGCTGCATTTCCACCCGGCCCGGATCCCCCTTGCACAACGCTGTGGCTTTGAGAGGGGAAGGGGCTCCTGGCGAGTAGGAGGGAGAGGGGAGACCCCTCTGCCTGCCTCCAGTCCCACGGTGGTGGTGGTGGGGCTCTTTAGTGCGCCCACAGCCCAGAACCACAACCCGGAAACGTGTTCCCTCTCTTCTTGCCTGTCCCCCTCTTTCGGGGGGGATTCCTTTGCCGTTTTTTTCTCTCCTTTTTTTATTATTATTTAAAAAAATTAGGATCTGAAGGATCTCTTAAGGCGTGTCCCACCCAGATCTGTCTTTCTGTCCCGATTTGACCAACTGCTGCTGCTTTTCTCAATGGGTTAATCGGTGCGTGTGTGTGCGCGGAGCTATATGGGGGGGAGCGAGCGAGTCTTTTTGTACAGAACCGTTTTCTCCAGCCACGGAGGGGCGGGAGAGCCAGCCCCCGCCCCGGAGTGAAAGGATTCTCAAGAGATTATTTTTATACTGAAGAACTTTGGGGGTGAGGGGTTCCCCACCCTGTCGCCGTTTCCCCCCTCCCCCAGCAAAGCGAGGTAGCCAAAGCAGTAGCCAACACCCCCTTTAGGGGACCCCCCCCCCCGAGTGCTTTTTGGCGGCTTAAAAATAGCACAGAGTGATAGCCACCTCCCTTTGGGCCCTGTCCGGTTAGCGTCCCGTGTGTGTGCGTGTGTGTACATAAATATATATATATGTTTGTTGTGACATATTTAAGTCCGAGGTAGCCAACCTCCTTATAAATTATTGTTGCCTTTGTTGATTCCCCCCCACCCTAAAACCTTCGAGGGTGGGGGTGGGGAGCCTTGCTTGGTGGCAGGGAGACTCGCTAAGTGTTTGCATTTCTGTTTTGGCAAAGTTGGCTAGGGAATTTTGGTGGGAAGTTCCCGCAGGATCCATCACAGCTTCTTAGGGTCCCGGAGCCCCTTGGCCAAGCTGCTGGTCTGCAGGCAGGACGTCCGGATAGACCGGGGGGGTGGAGACACCCCCCACTTGAGGGGCCGCCAGGCCTGGCATCTTGCCGGAAGGGCCACAGAAGGTCCCAGGCGCGCGCCCCGCTGGCAGCGTCTCCAGGCAGGACTGGCGAAAGGGCTCTCCCCGCCTGGAGAGCGTGCTGCCGGTCCGTGCAGACAACACTAGCCTAGGTAGGCAAACGGTCTTGCTCTGGCCTTGTGCCCCCTGTGCCTTTGCCTCAGCCCCCCCTTTTTTGGGGGGGGGAATAAGCCCAAACGCTGTGATTATTTGCCAGGGAGGCAGAGATGGAGGAGGAGGAGGAGGCTGGGGAAATGTTTCTGCCCTGCTAAACCCGGTCAGTTGTGCAATCTGCCTGTGTGTCTCCCGCCTGTGAGGTGGGGGCAAGAACATCACCCTCTTCGACCCTTGGGGCTTTCTTTTTTTTAGGGTTTCTCCCCCCCCCCCCCCGCTAACCTCCCCAGTGTTGCACTTTAGAGCTTTTCTGCTCCAGTCAGTGGGCCCCACAGAATTTGTGGGGTCTGCCCTCTGCTCCTCCTCCTCCCCCCCCCCTCAGTTCAGATTTCCTCTTCAGTCCCAGGCGATTGTTCGCCTGCTGAAATTTGCATCGCCAAAACCTCTCTCTTACCTCAGTGTCATTTGAAATAAGCTTTTTCTAAAAAAAAAAAAAAAGAGAAAAAAGGAAGAAAAAAACCCCCGTATTTCCTTATAATGTGAATCGTTCTGAGAAAAATAAACCGACGGGGATCTTGTCGAGTTGATGGAATAAGCGGATCTGTAGGCCTTGTGGGTACTGAACAGACTAATTGCACATAGGTGGTTCTGTGCCCCCCCCCCAAAAAAAATCCACTCTGCTTGCCTTCGTTGAAAATGCACCTTGATTTATCTTCTTTTTTTATGCTGAGCACAAGGAGGATGGAGGTTTGAATTTGATGGGCGGGGTGCGCTGGGGAGAGAGGGAGCTTGTTTGGGGTAGTGTGCCTCTCCCAGGAAAGCAGGGACGTTGTTAGGAGCTGCCTCAAGGGCCCCCCCTCCCAGAGCGGTGGGGTTTTTCATGGGCGCCATGGTCACAATTAATAGCACATTCGTGGTGGGCTCCTCCTGGGCCTTCCATGCAGCGTTCCTGCGACGCTTCCTCAACGTTGGCGCCTTATTGCCGCCTGCAGGGGCATCTCTTGGTGGGACAGAGTGGGAAGTGCAATGTTTGGGCCCTAGTTTGCAGAGAGAGAGAGAGAGAGGAGACCTCACATCTGCCGGCCTGGGTAGAGATGTGCCACGTTGCTGTTCAAAAGTTTTTGGTGCTATCCATATTGCGGAGCCTCTTGCACTTAGGGGAGAAGGGCCCAGAGCGCCTGTCCGTTTGAGGGGAGCCGGGGGGGGTGGTGCTGGAAGGGAGAGCAGAAAGGCACACAGAAACAAACCCTTTTCGAAAAGATTCCCCTCCTGAGAACCTCAGCTCAGTGGTTGAGCACTTGCTTCGCGGGGGGAGAAGGGGGCTTGTCCTCCTGCAATCCCCAGCAAACTTCTCATTGGCAGCAGGGCTTTAAAAAAGCTCTTTGCGCCCCGGGCAAACTGGGTCATCTCCAACGGAGTCCAGTTCCTCGATGGCATCAGTGGGTCTGCTCTGCGTTGGGCGCAGAGCTGCATAGACGAGTCTCGTGCGGTAGGTAGGGAAGCAGCTCCCTAGACGTTGGCCGAGGGGAGCAGTGGGGTGCTAGGCGGTCAGGGTCCCCCTCTTGCACAGCCGCTGTACCTTAACTGATGCTGCCATCCCACTGCTTCCCCCTGAGGCAAGGGCCTTGCGCTGTCTAATGGAAGGGCCGGCCGCGGCCTTCGGACCTCTTTGTGCCAGGATTGCGGACGGGGCGCTGTGAGCTGGAAACCAGGCCGGCTGCTCGGCTTGTGTGTCCTCCACCTGCTCTCCCTCCCTTGCCTTCCCAGTTGCCCCTTCTGCCCACAGCCACCATCAAGTAGCTGCCCTCCAGCACGGTTCCTCCTGCCAGGACGGAGGGGAGTTTCCGTTGTGCCTTGCCACCCTTCGGAATAGTTGCAAGTCACACGTGGGGTTTCGTTTAGGTTGTTTCCCATTAAGGTCACAAACTCTGGTTTTTGAGTTCCGGCCTGCCTTGAGAACTCTGACTCGCCAGCCTTTCATTCTGTCCGAACCCCGTGCAGGGTGGAAGAAGCACCCCTCTCCGTTTTGCCAAGCGAGACCCACAGAGGGGACTCCAGCTCGCTTCGGAGTCAGCCGACGTTCTCTTGCTCGTGTTGGATGACCCTGGGGGGTCCCTTACGACTCTGTGAGCTCTGCGTGTTCTCTAGGACTTTTGCTGGACGCAGCCATCTCTCTTGTGTGTGCTCCTTCGCCCCGGTTTATCTCTGTGGAAATCCGGCAAGCGCTTCTCAGCCCTGTCCCGGAAGCAGAAGGGGGATTTTTCCACCGCCTTGCCTGTTGGTAAAATCACCTCGCCACCATCACACACTGCTTTTTGTTGATTTTTGTTGCTGCTGCTGCTGCTGTTCAGGACTGGTCCAGCTGTCTTAAAACGTGTTTTGTTGTTTTTTTTTATTCTATATATATATATATATATTAAAAAAAGAATCACAATGCAAGCATTTTCTAGGGACGTTTTGAATTGCCCCATTGCCGGAACGTTGGGAAGGTTAACGGATCTCTGCACGGAGAAAGCCGGGCTGGCTTCCCCCTTGCGAGGCGGGCGGGCAGGGTGGGGCCGCCTCCTGGGTCCCCCCGAGGTCCAAGCAAAGGCCTCGCCGGGTTCCCCAAGCCCGCCGTGGAGTGCCTGAGAAGCCAGCCCCCCCCAACCCCGCTGCCCCACTTTCCCCACACGTGCAGACGACGGTCCCCGAACACTGAGAAGGGGCGGCATTGGAGAGAGAGAAAGAAAAGAAAATACCTCTTGTTTTTAAAATAAAAGGATCAATATCAATATGTGCCATGGTTTTGAGAAGAATTCATAGAAAAAGAGTAGGCCCACTTGATTTTTATTTCTTTTGTCAGTGCTTTTCATATCGGAGCCCAGGCAGTGATGTGTACAGAGAGTATCTTTGAATATCAAACAGATTTTTCTTTGCTGTGTGTAAAATATTGAACAATTAACTGTTTATATTAAAAAACAAAACAAAAGCAAAATTCTGAATAAATTATCCAAGAATGCCTCCGACTCCCGAGGGTCCTGGTCTGCGCTGCTAAACTCTGCTTTGTTCTCCAGCCTTGCAAATCCCAGCCTGCTGCCACCGCCTTCTTCTTCGCTGTTTCTGGGCCCCCTTTGCAGGCTCACAAAATCTCTTCCCTCCCTGAATCTACCAGGGAGTGTTGCATTAGACCAAGATGAAAATGGATTAATAATAATAATAATAATACTGTAATATAGAAATGCAGGCTTGTGTCCAGTGCCGCTGTCCTACTCAAGAGTCATTGAAGCTCATTGAGTCTGAGTAGGACTTTGCTGGAGGCAATCCGCTGCCAACTCAGTGGATTTAGATGGCAGGACAGGAGATTCTGACCACATTAGGAAGAGCTTCCTGGCGGTTTGGCAGGTCGGAAGGTGGCGGGCTCTCCTTCCTGGGGGGGAGGGGGGTTCAAGCAGAGGTTGGACGGCCACCTGTCATGGGTGCTTTAGTTCCTGGGGGTTGGGCTAGATGACCCCAGGGTTCCCTTCCAACTCTACGTTTCTAGGATTCTGTGAAGCCCATGATTTCTAAAAGCTGCTCCCGCAAACTCTGAATGGCAAACCAATCACACAGATGCAGTTCATGTTCCCATAAACACCTTAGTCACACCTTAGTTTAAAAGCCTCTTATTTAAAAGCCTGGCAGTGGGCAGCTGGCGATGGATTCGGGACTCCCAGCTCCTGTTGCCCGTGCTGACAAGTGTTAGGGGTGCAGGACCTGCCTCCTTTGTCCAGAGTCCGGCCCTCGCTCCGCCTAGACCAGTACTGTCGACGCAGGTCCGCCGCAGAGGCGGAGGCGAAGACCTTGGGGTCTCTGCCAGCCCCACCTGCATTTGGAAGCGGGGTTCTTTCTGCACACCAAGCAGGTGCTCTGCCAGGGACCCTTCTCCCCGAAGCAGCATTCTGGATTCCTGCACTGTAGCGGGGTGGACTAGATGGCCCTTGGGGTCCCTTCCAGCTCTGTGGTTCTTCAAGGACTGATGTGATAGAAGCTGCCTTGTCAGCTTGTCGGTCCATCTTGCTAAGGACTGTCCGCACTGGTTCTCAGGAACCTGCCCTGCATGCGTCCCTTGGGCTGAATCGGCCTGTGGCTTTGAGGCTGAGAAGTGGCTTCTTATCTCGCTGAGAGCACAGTCAGGTTGCTGCCTGAGATGAGCCAGAGGAACTCCCAGCCCTGCCGGTGTTTTGTTTCAGGAGTGTGTCTCTGGAAATGTGGCACATACAACCCCCCTGCTTTTTGGCCTCCTCAGCGACTCTTCCCCCAACCAGGCGCCATGGGACTACAACTCCCATTGGCCCCCACAGCCTGTGTAATATTGGCGCTCCAAAGCTCTGGAGGGTGTCCCATTGAAGAAAGGCTGTTTCTGTGAGTTTTAGCACAAGGGGGAAGAGGAGGTACATTAGCAGTTGCTCTGTGTGCCGAGATATGTTTGTGGCGGCTGCCAGGCGCCTTGACGAGTCCTGAAGTGGCCCCGCGCTATGTTTCCCACAAACGGTAGCTAGATGCAGCGCTGCTGCCGGCAAGAGTGAGGCCTTCCCAGCAGCTCAGAGATCTGCACATTTGCTGCCGGGCCAAGTTCATAGAATCATAGAATGGTCAAACTCAAACCCACAACCCTGAGATCAATAGCCTCATGCTCCCCTGACTGAGCTACTCAAGGTGTTACTATTAGTACCCCATAAGTGCCTGTTAATGTTAACTGAGTATCTTTAAATGCTGCTGGCTGGTTTTTATCGATGGTTTTAATACTCCCTGAAAAATCACCTAGCAGTTCCATTGCAATTGAGCGGCATGTAGACTTTAACTGAAACCAAACAGCATTCCATATCGGAATCTGCCTTAAACCATGGCAGACCCTCCATCGAGCTCAGGATTGTCAGCACAGGCCGGCAGCGGCTCTCCTGGTTAACAAACCTGGCAACAAAGTCGCTCAGAAAGCCTGCAGAGCTGCTGCCAGTCTGTGCAGGCAATACTGAGCAAGGTGGGTGCCAAGGACTCCATACAAGGTGCTGTCTGTATATTTTGTGGCCCCCACAAAAGGAAAACGAGTGGCATGAAGAAGGGGTGAGTCAGTCTCACCTTCCGGAGATGGGAGGAGGTTTCTTGAGAGAAGAGGAAGTGGTTGGTTTCGAACTGGTTACCCTAGCGAGCCAACTGCCTTTATTTCATTTTATTTTTGGCTGCTCCGAGTGCCCAGCGAGAGAAGAGGCGTCAGGAAGCAAGAGAAATAGAATCTGGGTAAGTCCGCCCCAGCAGAGAGAGCAAGCTTCCGAGCTCAGCAGAACGCTTCTTCAGCCTGGATGTTAAAACGCAGAGGGAAGCGGGGCTGAGAGAGCGAGGAGGAGAGAGCGAAGGTGCTTCTGGTCCTCCTGCAAGTTTTGCCACAGTCTTAAAGGGAGGATTGTCAGGAGGAGGAAGAAAGCGATGCGGGGAACCAGCTGGGGGCAGAAGGAGGTCAGGTGGGGCAGGGCAGGGCAGGGCCCCCTTTCGCCCCAGCAGACCTCCCAGCGCCCTTCTCCAGCTTCACCAAGTGCCTTGGTCTCAAGGAAAGTCCATAAAACCCCCAAACCCAAGTTTTGGAAGAGGGAGGGAGGCTCTATTCCACAAGACAGAACAACATCCCCACTGGGTGGTAGCCTGGCGTGCGGGGGGGGGGTGCAGTCGCTCAGTCTCTGCCTGCCCCACCTCGCAGGGTTGTTGGGAGGATAAAATGGGAAGGTGGGAAATTGCTTAGGAAGCCTCGAGCTCCGGGGAAAGAAGACGACAGGGCACGAATTTAACAAATGGATGAAATGGGTGAAGAGAGACCTGCCCCTTCTGTGCCCCAGAGTCGTCTCCTGACCCCTCCGGCCCCGCTTCCATGTCCTGGCTTTCAAAGTGCCCCCCTTAAGCGGGGCAGCCGCTGCAAAGCCTGCCTTTTATTCAGGCTCGAGGTGTGTGCGTTGCGTGTGTTCAGGTATTTCTTGACTGTGCGCTGATCCCCGAGGCTTCGCCAAGTCGCTCTGAGCCGCTTTCGTGCCAGGAGGAAAACGGGGGTTCCGAGTCAAGGCTGGAAATCCCATCCTCACAATGCGAGGGGCAAAAGACGCAGGATTTCACTGGAGGGCGTTAAGCGAAATGCCAAGGCAGCGGGCGTCCTGATTTGCCTCTCCAGAGCTGCCTGTGCGCTCCGGTGGGCGCGCCCGAGCAGGTGCCAAGGCGGCCGGCTTGCCTCTACTCCTGTGCTCCTCCTCCTCCATCATCAGCTGATGCCTTTGACAAAGTCCTTGCCTGTCTGCTCTCTCCCAGTCCTCCTCGCTGGCTTCCCCGGGAAGAAGCTGCCTGCCTCCCTCTTTCTTTCTTTCTTTCTTTCTTTCTTTCTTTCTTTCTTTCTTTCTTTCTTTCTTTTCACAGCTTCTCCCCTGCAAAGCCCCCCCATGGCCGACTCGCTCCTCAACCACTCCTGGCCGTCTTTCTCCAGGCGATGGATGAAAAGGTGGTCCTTCAAGCGAGGTAACCTGGCCAAAGGGCAACGCCATGCGGGGTGGGATTGGGGGGTGGAGGCTGCCTTTGCAAAGGGCGGCAGAGTGGGGCGGGGGGTGGGTGTGCTAGGATTTGCTTTGACCCCCGCCAGCACCCGGGGCTTCCTGCTTCCAGGGAGGAGGAAGGGGCGGCGCAGTGAGGGTCCTCCGGCCTTAGGAGACTTCTCTTTGAAGTGGGTTCCGCTGAATGAATCGATGCAACCCCATTAATCCATTGTTGACCTGCTCTGCTATTTCTGCCTGCACGGTTTTAATTAGGGGCGAGGTTCGTTCGACATGCATGCTGCATGGTTTTTACATTGTGCCCGGAGTTCTACGGTATGCCGTAACCCCGGGGGTAGCGGGTTTGGTATTTCAGGCTGGAAATTGCAATAATAAATAACCGGTGCATAAAATGTGGTTTGGATGTAGCTGGCAGGATTGGGCTGTGCCTGTTGAACCTCCACCTGCCCTGTTCAAAGGACCAGCTGCTTCTGAGGCAGGGGCCAACCTCTCCAGGTAGCCAGGAACCCCTCCTGCGCCTCAACTCCTTTTCCTGGACCCCGTTTTACTCCGGCGCCCCCAAATCTTGACTCTGTCTTTTGCAAAGGGAGGTGTCGTAGCTCAAGACTCTCTCCCTGGAGAACCGGTGCTGCCAGTCAGTGTTGGCGGCCCTGTGCTCTGGCACTGGTTCAGGGCAGCTTCCTCTGTTCCTGAGCGAACCTCACAGCCATGGGGGCTGAAACCTCCAAGGAAAGGCCCATTGCTGGCTGGCAAGAGGTGCTGTTTTTCAGGAAGAAGGTCCCAGGCTCAGTCTCTGATGGTGGCATCTCCACCCCCCGCCTGACCTTCTGGGACAGCCTCTGCTGCCAGTCAGTGCAGACCAAGGCTCTGACTCCACCAGCACCTTTTTCACAGGTGTCCCCTGCCCCAAATCCTGGAGAGCTGCTACCCGGCGCCTGGGTTCTGGGGCAGAGGCCGTTCTGCTTCCGTGCTGCAGCCATGGCCTTTTATGGTTCACCGTTGGAGATGGGCAATTTGCAGGATCTGCTTCATGTCCCCAGGAGCTTATTAAGAACATCGGAAGCGCCCTGAAGCAGGATGTTTGTCATGCCAAAGGGGGCCCATGGGGTCCGGCCTGCTGTCCTCGTGATGGCCGGACATGAGTCCCCAGGGGAAGAATGTCCCCAAGGAGGACTGAGTGCAGCAGCAGCAGCAACTCTCACTGCTTGCGATTCCGACCGCCGTAGCCGGTCTTATCCTCTGCGAATTTCTCTAATACCTTTCCAAAAAGCCCTGCGGCTGGATCAGGCCACGGGGCCCCCCGCCTAGTCCAGCAGCCTGTCCTCACATGCCCCCAAAGAGAAGCCCCCATAAGCCAGGGCCTGAGAGCAACAGCCTCTTCCCACTCTGGTTCTCCACTGTTCTAAGGTAGGCTGGCTCTGCCCATGGAGGCTCCATGGAGGAATCAGAATGACAGCAATGCAGGAATCTCAGTTAATACATCCATGACAGATGACCGTGTCCAACCCACAACCTCTCGAGGGAGACCGTTCCCCCGTCCAACTCTGTCAGAAAGTCCTTCCTGATGTTTAGTTGGAATCTCCTTCCTTGTCACTTGAAGCCATGGGTTGGAGTCCTACCCTCTGGAGCAGGCGGAAACAAGCTGGCTCCCTCTTCCATGTGACACAGCCCTTCAGATATTGGAAGATGGCTCTCATATCTCTTCTCAGTCTCCTCTTTTCCATGCTAAACATACACAGCTCCTTCAACCCTTCCTTGATCCTCCTGGTCGCCGCCCTCTGCACACCTTCCAGCTTGTCAACGTCCTCCTTAAATTGTGGCGCCCAGAAATGGTCTTCCTAGAAGAAACTAGGAAGAGTCCTTCAGCAGCTGGGTCAGGCCAGAGAGGGGGCCCTTTGGTTCAGCCCCCTGTTCTCCCAGTGGCCGACCAGGTGTCCCAATGGGAAGCAGCCCATGAGCAGGGCCTGAATATAACAACAGGGACTCTCTCCTTTTGGTATTATTCAGAGGCGTTTGCTGACTTCCTGCGTTTAATGCAGACTTTTGCTCGGAGTCATGAGAACTTGCTTCATTGTAAAGGGGAGGACCATGTCTCAGCCGCATGCTTCTCCTGGGTTCAGTCCTCTCTGGGTAGGGCTAGACTGGAGAGCTGCTGCCAGTCAGTGTGGACAGTACACAGCTGGGTGGGGCTGGTGGTCGGAGGACTGCAGCTCCTTCAGGGAAAAGCCATCTGACCTGCCCCTTTCGCCTTCTCAATTCACGCGCCCCGCTTCTCTAGAGAGGCTCAGGGTGCCCTGATAGATTCACACCCCACACTTTCCTCCAAAGGGGCCTCTCCCCCCATTAGTTTTATTCTCACAACAGGCCTGTGAAGGAAGGCCAAGCTGAGGAGAGGGGCTGAACGTTGTTCACTGGGGCTCCTGGCTGAATTCGAACCCTGACCTGAGCACGCACACCCATCCCCAGCCATTGCTGAATCGGGTTATGGACGGGAGGAGAATGGGTCCTTTTCCAGTCTGTGGGCTGCATTCCCTTCCCTTTCCGGGGGCTGCACAGAGAGCCTTGGAGGGCCACATTCTGCCTTGGGGTGCGTGTGCTGAGGATCCCCTCCTGCCCTTTGAGACTGTCCTTTTTCCAAGAAGGCTTCCAAAGCTGAGGCTCTCGTCCTGCTTTCTGTCTGGTTTAGGTTGTTTTTATGCCCGGTTTTATACTGTTGTTATAGATGCATCTGTTGTTAAGGATTTTTATTGCTAATTGCTTTGGGATGTCTTTTATGAGAAGTGACTCATAAACCGAAGTAAACCAACGAGCGGGCCTGGGAGGGTGTTGTTTTCCTGGGTGTGCAGGCCGCATCTCGGGAGGCGAAGGGAGAGCTTTCCCCGGTGCTTGTATCTCGGCCAGGAGGGCGACCCTCTTGGCAGCCCGGGGACAAGGTGGCAGGAATCTGGGAAAGAGGGAGAACTCCCCATTGAGAGGGGAGGTGGGCAGGCGCCCCCTTGCGCCTCCCTTCTTCTTCTCTCCCCTCCAGATCCTCCGCATTCGGCATTGTCTCACTGATGCAATAACTGTGGGCCGTCCACACAGCTGTTCCGCTTTGTGAGTTTGCTTCCCCAAGGTTGCCACCCTATTGCCATCCGGGGAGGGGTCAACTCTTGTGCTACACAGCAAAGGAAGCGCGGCACAAAATTAAATGCAGGTTAACTGGAACTGTTGTGGCGTGGTAAGTTTCAGGAAGTCAGCAGCGACAGGGAATGAGAGTCAGAAGGGCCTGCTGGGTCAGGCCAAATGCCCCCCCCCCATCCATCCTCGCAGTGGCTGCCCAGACGCCCCAAAGGGATGAAGCCCAGAAGCAGGACCCGAGCATGAGAGCATCTCTCCCCCTTCTGAAGTTCCCAGCAAGTGGCGTTCAGAAACCTCAAAACACGGAGGCAGGACAGAGCCAAGTGCAGGAGCCCCAAAACATTTGCAGGAGACAACACCAGTGCCGGATTTACGTATAAGCTCAACAAGCTCTAGCTTAGGGCCCCACTCTCTCAGGGCCCCCCCCAAAAAAAATTGAAAGGGAAAAGAAAGACTGGATGTACATTTCCAAAATGTAAGATAAAAAACAAATACAATAAACCCTACATCCAGCAACAGTGTTTTGTGTTGTGTAGGCTCCAAGGATGTGAGTCATGGGCCCCGCCTGCTAGCCTGTTCCCTAAATATCACTGCTTTGCTCCTTTCTATATATAGGGTGCCGACGTTCTGCATGGACCGGTTGCACAGCAACATGTGCAAATGGCTTGAGATACTTAGTAGGTCCATAAATTACCATATAGCATATATTCAACACAAAAAAGTGACAATTTGTTGTCGACAAAGGACAACTAGACATATAAAGGGCCCCATTACCTTCAGGAGCTGAGGGCCTCATCCAACCTAAATCCGGCCCTGGACAACATGGTACTGAAAGTTGGGTGGGAAGGGTTGCCTTATGGGGGGGGGGGCGCACATCTGTTGAATAGGCTGCTGGGCAGGATTTGTTTGCAGGGCGATGTCCGCTCGTTTAAGGAGCGTTCCCCTGCCTCCCATTTGTTTATGGGGAACTTAGAGGACGCAGCGGAGAGGCGAGATGATGGGGCGGTGGCTGCTGCAAGGCAAGCGATGCCCCGGAGCCACTTCCCCACCGCCCTCCTCGTCACAACCCCCACCCTCCGAAGGACCTCTGATCTTTGGAGGAAGTGGGTTTTCGCTGCGCAAGGCGTCCCCACGTCACCCCTGATTGCACAACCTGAGCTTGCTGCTGGCCTGTGAAGCGAAAGATCCAATATGGGCCTCCTTCCATGTCTGGTCTTGATCCAGCATTTGTTGTTGTCCTTATTTTGACCAACGTTGCCTTTTATTACATGCCCTCCACCCTAATGCCCTGCAGGCTGTGGCTGGCTTGCGGGAGGGGTCACCAGACAGGAGCATTTCATCCCGATTGCCTTGCAGGCTGCCTAGAGCTCTTCCTGCCGGTTCTGAATCCGCCGGACGCTTTTCGATGCATTTACTCCCCTGTCGCTTTCTCAGCTGCTAAGGCTTTGCTTCTCTTTGTGCACGCCTGTTTTTAAACAGAGCGGATCTGCTGCCACAGTCTGCTGGAAATGCGCAGCCCCAAGGTTCTGGTTTCTTCCTGACTCCCTCTTGAGAAACAACGGCAGTCTGGAGCAGGAACTGCGGTGGGCACTCTTATACAGTGGCTCCACTCCTTCCTCCTGGGCCGTGTCCAGAAAGTGGTGTTGGAAGACGAGTGTTCAGACCCCTGGGCTCTCACTTGTGGGGTGCTTCAGGGCTCCATCCTCTCCCCCATGTTTTTTAACATCTCGATGAAGCCACTAGGAGAGATCATCAGGGGGTTTGGGCTGGGCGTTCATCAGTATGCGGATGATACACAGCTCTACATCTCTTTTAAATTGGAACCAGTGAAGGCGGTAAAGGTCCGGTGTGAGTATCTGGAGGCGATTGAAGGATGGATGGCAACTTAATGGACTGAGGTTGAATCCTGACAAGACAGAAGTACTGCTTATGGGGAACAGGGGGTGGGGGACTCCCTGATCCTGAAAGGGGTAACTGTGCCCTAAAGGACGAGGTGTACAGCCTGGGGGTCATTATGGACTCACAGCTGTCCATGGAGGTGCAGGTCAATTCTGTGTCCAGAGTGGTTGTCTACCAGCTCCATTTGAGACCCCACCTGCCTGCTCCCTGTCTAGCCAGGGTGGTACGTATTCTGGTTATCTCCTGCTTGGACTACTGCCATGTGCTCTACATGGGGCTATCCTTGAAGGTGATTTGGAAACGACAGCTAATCCAGAACGTGGCTGCCAGACTGGTGACTGGGAGTGGCCGCCGGGACCACACAACACCAGTCCTGAAGGATCTTCACTGGCTCCCAGTGCTTTTCCAAGAACGATTTAAAGTGTTGGTGCTGACCCTGAAAGCCCTAAATGGCCTCAGCCCTGTATCCCTGAAGGAGCGTCTCCACCCTGGACACCAGGGTCCAGCTCCAAGGGCCTTCTGGCGGTTCTCTCCTTGCAAAAAGTGAAGCTACAGGGAACCAGGCAGAGGGTCTTCTTGGTGATGGTGTCTCCTAGAGCCATTCAAAAGTGGAACAGGCTCCCTCGGAAGGTGGTGGGGTCTGCTTCTTGGAGGTTTTTAAACAGAGGTTGGGGTGGCCACATGTCAAGGGATGCTTTAGCTTTGAATCCTGCCTTGGGTTGGACCCGATGACCCTTGGCGGCTCCCTTTCAACTCTACAGTCCTGTGATTCTACAAAACGGGTTGCCAAAAAACAACAAGGTGCTTATTGGGAGAATTTAGCACTAAAATGCTAATGCATCTTCACAAGGATTTTGCTGCAGAAATGTGGAAAAGGGAAAAGCTGGAGTTTGACAGCTCCTTCCTCCACCTGGGCTGGAGGGATGGGCGAGGCCAGAGGTGAACTGTCTGGCCTTTCTTGATGGAGGGGGGGGGGTCTCCCCATCCCCTCCTGCCTCTGGTGCTCCTTCACTGCCTCTCTCCATGGTACTAACTGGGGATTGCCAAGCAGACCAGACGCGCAGAGGGCCTTGTGTCTGTTGTTGGCGCTGCGTGTGAGAGCGAGCCAACGAGAGCGCCTGGTTTTCTCATCCATGGCAGCCTGCACATTGCCTAAAATGGTCTCCCTGCAGCCTCGGGCGCTTCCTCTCCCCTCGAAGCAGCCGCCCCTCCTGCGCACGGCATGTCCCCGGAGCCCACAGGGCCTGATTTATCGCCTGTTGAGGCTGGAGCATCTCCCATCTCTCGGGTGGCGGGGGGGGGGGGAGGTTCAGGTTTATGGATCAATGTTAGAGAGGGCCTGGGTGAGCCTAGGACAGCACATCTGGGGCTGCAAAACCTCCGGGTGTTTCTCTTCTCCCCACCTCTCACTTGAAACAGCAGCAGTTGCAAGCACAACTGCTCTTCTGTGAACAGAGTTGAGCTGTGGAACTCTCTCCCACAGGAAGCTCTAAAGAGGAGAGGGCAAATTCACAGTGGATCTCATGCCCCGTACCTTCCTGCTGAAATCCAGCAACTTCCCATGCAGCAAGAGTTCCGGGGTGGTTCTTCTTGCCCCCGCTTCTGTTTCCTCTCTACAAGGGCTGTCAATGGCTACTGGCCACAGGCAGTAGGGCAGAAGGGCTCAGGTCCTGCCTACAGTTAGTGCCGCACTGTGTTTCTCCAAAGGTCTTGGTTCAGACAAGAGCTGTTTGCCCCTCCTCTCGGGTGGGCAGAGGGGAAGAGGACAGCCAGAAGGTCCTCTGTAAGTAGGAGAGTGATGGAGCCCCTCTCCCTTGGAGGCTCGCTAGGTGGGAAGCCGGACAGAGAGGAGGGGGTGTAGGGAAGAGGCTGGCAATGGGAAGTGGCCCCTCTGCAGCAGAAAACGTGGCCCTCGGCCCTGCCTCCAGTTATGCCTGCTTGGCACGGCAATGGAGAACAGTTGAAGCTCAGAAAGAAGAAAATATGTAGAGGGAGAGACGGTCTGGAACAAAGGTTCTGGAGTCTTAATCTTTGTGACGTGGAGTTTGTGAGCACATTTTGTGGGATTTATGAACTGCCGTGGTTTTCTTAATCCAGGGGTGGCAAACACCAGTTGCAGGGGCTGAATGCGGCCCCCGGTTCCTCTTTCTGGCCCACAGAACCTTCCTGAGGCCACACACCCTTCCCCCATCTTCCTGGAGTGTTTCTGTCCGGTTGGAAAGTGCCCTTGAACATCGAGAGTGTCTCTTTCTGGCCCAGATGGAGGACACAAACTCCTCGCTCGGTTGGGAGATTCTTTTTCATGGGGGCTGCAGTTAACTCTCTCCTTCCTCTTCAGGGTCTGAGTGCAAGCCGGCAGCGCAGGATTTCCCCGGCAGCCGGACCATCCCGGCCTCGGGTTGCAGCAGCCCAGACACCTTGTCCCCGTCCTTGACCGCTGAGGATGAGGTCTTCTTCGGCAGCATGGCGGAAGAGAGGGTAAGGAAGCACCGTGGGAACCGTCCCAGCAGTGGGCTGGTTGCACGGGTGAGGAGCCTTGGGCCAGGGAGTGGGATGCGGCCCTCGAAACCCCCTCTGCCGGACCCTTCGGCCTCCCCTCCAGGCCATGCCTCTTGCTAGCCCTCCTTGAGAGTTTCTGCCTGTCTGAGATGTGCCTCTGGGCTCCAGGGATGCCTCTCATTTGTCCGGATGGAGGGCAGAAAGCAGCCTGCAGTCAACATCATGGACTGGTTGCAGGCATAGGAATGGTGAGAGGCACCAGCTGGGGAACTCCCAAGTGAAGAAGGTGGCAAATAAATGTAATAAATATAGTATTTACTGTGCCCCAGTCTCCCAAAATATTATCTGTTGCCTTTCTATCCCTCCAGAGATCTCGAGGGTGGCAGCACCCTCACAGCACCCCTGCGAGGTAGGCCACTCTGACCCCTCCCTCCCTCTCTCTTGGCAGGAGGACGCCTCCTCTCCAGAACAGGACGCCTCCCCGGGCACGATCCACAGCAGTGCGGAGGACCTCCTCTCGATAGACTCGGCTCTGCAGGGCTCAGAGTATTACAAGGACTTGGGACTCTCCTGGCCGCCCATGGAGGCTGCTGGGGCTGGCGGTGTGGCTTCCGCAGTGGCCTTGTCCCTCGAACGGACATCCCGGGGGGCCGCTGGCTGTTGCACATTGGCTGAGAGGCCCAGGGGCCACGGTGGGGTGCTTCCCCAGGCCCCTTGCCCCTGTGGCCCCGAGGGGCAGGCCAGCTTGGACATGACACCTCACTACCTGGATGCGGACTGTGCCTGCTCGTGCGGAGCCGGGGGCCGGGGGGCCTTCTCCAGGGAGGAGTCAGGAGCCGCCCTGGAGGGCACGGAAGCATTCCCCATTTTGGCTCGGTCCATGTCCACCTCTCGGAGGCACAGCTGGGAGGCGCCCTTGTCTCCGACGGACGGCCAGCGCAGGTGAGTCTGGCTAGGGTCATGCCAAAGAGCCCTTCTCCATACCGGCTGGTGAGGCCTTGCTGGGGGTGGCACCGCCAGGGGCAGCCCAGTTGACTTGCAACAGGGCCTTTTGGGTAGTGGCTCTGCAAGTGTGAAATTATCCGCTATAGCGAGGCCTGAAGGAGCCATTCAGCGGGTCGGAAGCGTTGGGGGAAAGCCACCCCTACTGGAGCCTTCTGCTCAGGGACACACTCTGCGTGTGTTCAGACGAACAGGCTTGCCTGGGCCGAGCCTTTGGCTCTGTCGGGTCTTTCTTTCTTCCATGAGATTTTCTGGGCAGCCTTGACAAAGGAGACGGTCTCTGTTCTTTCTCTCTCTCTCTCCCCAACTCTCTCTGACCTGCTGTCAAGTTGCTGCTTCTCATCACCCTGAAGAGCCTCGCGGACGCTGTGCGGTTGTGGGAAAATAGCTCCACTCAGACAAAAAATAAACAGTGGAAGGGGGGGTGGGAAGAAGCCTCCTCCTTCCATGGTTTCGCATCTACTTGGAAACAGGCGCGCTGAAGTTAATGGGCCTGAGTTAGTCATCTCTCCATGGAAGTCAATGGGTCTGCTCTGTGGGTCTACAGCCCCGTCTCCCAGGCCTCACAGCCAGACTGGTGCAAGCAAGCCCTCATCCAGGCTTCCTTCTGGTGGAGAAGGAAGAACGTGGGGAATCACAGAATTGCAGAGTTGGAAAGGGACCGGTGAGGGCCATCTCGTCCTGGGCAACGCAGGGATCTTTTGCCCAACGTGGGGATCAAACGACCGTGGGAGGTGGTTTGGCCCTTTCTGGGCTTGACTCTTTTAACCTAAGGCAGTTGACTTGAAGGAGGAGGGGAGGCTGGACAGCTGCTGCATCCTGGTGGGGTGCTGAGCTTGCAGCTGGGAAATGGGGATCCCTGATGGCGGCCAAGCCCCTCTTGATCTCCTCATCTGTGAGCATAAGGGCAATGACCCACTCACGAACCATCCTGCTCTCACAGCGGTCAACCCCATGCCTTGACACGAAGCCCGCAAGGAGGACAGGAGGGCCTCTGTGAATCCTCCCCTCCTGTGGTTTCCAGTTTGCTATCCAGAAGCATTAACTGCGGAAGGCAGAGCGATGGCCAGAAACGTGTCCCTTCCTCTTAAAGCCACCTGAGAAAAGGCGACATGGCAGGAGTTTATAAAATTATGCGAGGCATGTAGAAAGTGGAGGCAGGTACGTCTCCTCCCTCTCAGAGGCGTATCTGGGCTCCTTAAGCAAGGAGTTGTAATGGTGCCTCCGAAGCTGAGAAAGACCGGAAACTCAAAAAGTTTGCGCCTTTCACACTCCGCCAGTGACTTCCTCCGCAGCCACTGGAGTCAGGCCTGCTCTACTCCTCCTCCACTGTTGGTCCATCTGCCTGACTTCCTTGTATCCGTCCTTGGAGTGGAGAGGTTTTTGTGCCGCACCCCTGGGCCTGCGTGCTGGGGGGGGGGGTGGCAACCTGTTCCACCTCCAGTACAGCCTTTGTTCCCTCTCTCATAACACTTGTGAAGGTGAATTTGGGAAGGTTCTTCTTCATGCAGTGCGGAGCCAAACCATGGAACTCCCTGCCACAGGAATGCAAGGAAGGCCAGCAACTTGGCTTTTTAAAAAGGATGGGACAAATTCCTGGAGGAGGAGAGGGCTAGCAATGGCTGCTAGCCAGGACGGCTCTGAATATCAGCTGGAGGGGGAGAGCTGCTCTTGCGCTTTAGCTGGGAATGGGGGCATCTGGTCAGCCATTGTGGGCTAGAGGGGCCCCTGGCCTGATCCAGCAGCTTCCCTGATGCTCCAGTTGGCCACCCCTGCCTATGCTGTTACTCAGCTCTTGTCTTGCCACGGAATGTGCCCTTGATTCAGCTGCCTTGGGTGAATGCCTGAATATTCTGCCACGTGCCCCCAGTTTGCTCCGGTGACCCCAGGCCTCGCAAAGCCTGCTTGGCTCCTGTTTCTTGTTCCCAAATTGACGTCGCTTGAAAGCCATTTCATTTAGGGTGCCAAGCACCAGCGACAGAGACAGAGGCAGCTTTTGGGCTTTAAAACCTGCCCTGCCGCTTTTGCAGAGTGGAAACGTTGGCAGGGCCTGCGAAGGAGAATTAAAAATACATTTTGTTCCGCGGGGCTACGGAACTGATGCCAGGCGGCCACCCTTTTTAAGGCTGCGGCTGAACAGATCTCTCTCGGGGAGATGTCCCTCCCCTGCGGCTCCGAAGGGGCACTATTGATCGGCCAGGAGAGAGCGGGGCTATTTTTAACTCTCCCCTCCTTATAAGGTGCCAGGGCAGGGTGGGAGTGGGGGAAACAATCTCCGTTGGCGATCTTGGCACGGCTCTCTTGTCGAAAAGGGGCAGGAGCTGCGCTGCTTGTGTCTGAGGCCTGGCAGACGGGGCAACACTGGTGGCAACCTGAGCCAAACTTGCGCATAGATGATTTTTAATTTTATTTTTGCAAGGGGGCTGGAACCCCTCCCTGCCCCACATCTGACCAGCCCTCACCAGCGAGCACAATGGGGTAGAAGTATCTGTACATTTCCTTCTGCCAGTTTCTGTCCAGCTCCCTGCATTTCTTTATCAGTTCTTTATAAACCCTCATTTTAGGGCAAATTCTGCCAATAAACACTTTCTTTGGTGACTGTACACGAGATTTGCAAGCGATCCCTCCTCCTCTAATGCATTGTTGTGCATTATTTTCCACTAACAATGTATTCATTTCCATGCCAGCTTCCCTCTTTAATATGCCCGTTTTCCACAAAAGGTTCTCTGCTTGGAAAAACGGCCTCGCAGGTTTCAGAGGAGTGCAGACTGTAGAGGGAGTCCTGCATTTTGGTCCTCATGGTGTTCTGGAAAGAGTGGATTTGATCATCCCGGCTTTAAATGTGAACCAGGTCGGATTCCTCCCTCATCCCTCACCGGTACTTCTTCTCCAGCATTAGAGAACGACTGAAATTGACCATGCCCATTGATTTCAAAGAGGGCTTTGCCTCCCTGGCTGTCGAGTCTGAAATTTCGAGGGGGAAACTTGAGCAAGGAGCTGTAAGGGGTGGGAAGAGTCAGGGCCTGATTCGTCTTAGGACTTGTCACTTCCCCCAGGGAACCTCTGACTAGGATGGCTTCAGACAAACCCAAGGAGGACATTGGTGTCCTAACTGCAGAGTTTCTCTCGTTGCTGCCAAACCTCTCCTTCCTTCCCCCAAACAACCAGGTTCAGCCTGGACGCCTCCGAAATGGGAAGCGACACGGAGCAGGAGGAGGACGAAAAGGAGAAGCCGCCTCCCGATCCACCACACGCGCCTCTAGCGGGACTAGCAGCTTGGAGCGGCGGCGGCAACAGCAGCACAGTGATCAAAGTGGAGATCGAGCCCTTGCGCCTGGACCTGGGCCTCGTCCAGAAGCCTGGCAAAGATGTGAGTCGCGATATCGCAGAGACTTATCTGGCGTACGAGAAGAGGTTCCGGGTATTAAATAAGAATAATAATACTATTTTGCAGCATGAAGTTTTCTGTGGAAAGGGATTCAACCAGATTTGTGGTTTGGGGGTGGTTTTGGAATAGGATTCAAAGCCCTACAGGGCCCTCCATGCTAACAGAATCTCCTTCCTTCCTCCTTCCTCTTCCTCCTTTGCTTTTCCCAGGGTTTCAGCAGTGCTGGAGGGAAGCGGTTGAGGTCCAAGTCTGTCCCGGCCCCCTGCGATGGCGCCTCCTCCTTGCGCATGTCCCGCAGCTTGGAGGTCTCGCTTCCGGTCACCATGGGTCAGTGGTCCTTGTGGGACATGGTCTTTATTGCATGCAGGCACAGTGACAGGAGTGGGAGGGGGCTTCTTGTCCAGCCCCAAATTTGGTGGGAGGACTCATTTATGCAGGCTGATGGGTCCAGGCTCAGAGAAGGGAACTCTCCGTTTTTCCTTAGAAGTTGTTTTTGGAAGAGAGGTTCTCCCAGGCTTCTCTCTACGGTGAAACCATCCAAGGGAGTCTATAGGCCTTGAGCTGGAATTATTGGGCCCTTCTGGAGACTGCTGCTATTTCATTTCATTTATATAACACACCTCCATCCAAGGACCACAGGGCGGTTTGCAGTATGAAAACACCAAACCGTGTTTGTGGATGGGGATGCAAATCACACAGCGGAAAAATTTGGCTTGCTTGAGCAAAGCTGCTTGGGCCATCTGGCGCAATGACCCCATTCCTGCACCTATCCCACTCCAAAAATATATCAGCCTCCCTCTCTCTTTTGCCAAGAAGATGCACAGGAAAATGTGGGGGTGATAGCACTTTGCTCCGGTGCTGTGTTGTTTTAACTTCCCTGTGCAAGTAAGTCGGAAGGGATGCTCAAGAAGTGCGAGACGTTGTCTAATCCACATGCCTCCCCACCCCACAAACTTTCATACAGACAAATCAGGATGTGGGGCTGTTGTGGTTTTGTTTTTTTAAAACCCAAAGGCTGATCGTTTTACAATGTGACCAATTTATCCATCTTTTCAAATAATAAGTACCGTACTTTTCTGTGTACAAGACTAGGTCTTTTCTTTAAAAACTATGCTAAAAAGTGGGGGTCGTCTTATACATGGATAGTGCATAGGGTGGAGGATTGATTGGCTGCTGCCGCGGCTGTCAGCGGCTATTGGGCGTGTTATTGGCAGCTTCTGCTGGCAAGGGGACAGACAAGAGGCAGATTTTTTAACATGTGCGGGTGAGTGATTTTCAGCAATCCCCCCCCCCCAATATACACAGAAAAGTACAGTGAATAAATGTTGCTGCTTCTGGTGTTGCGTTTCAGGGATAGCGCCCCCGGTGCTGGAGCTGATTGAAAAGGAGCAGGTAGCCCCGGAGCAAGTGTAAGTGTCCTCTGCCCTTTGCCCCCAGTTCACACACCCCACAGACTCTGAGGGTGCCCCCCAAACACTTCCACCACCGTCTGCTCTGAAGCGCTGCATAGTGCAGAACTGGAGAGCCCCCTCCCGCAAGGACCCAGGTCCGTTTGAAACGGAGCTGTGAGGAATCTCCCGCTGGGAAAATTGGCCTGGTGTATTATATTTACACCATAGGATTGCAGAGTTGAAAGGGGACCATGGGGGTCGTTTAATACAACCCCCTGCAGTGCAGGGATCTCTTTTTTTGCACTTGAACCCATGACCCTGAGATGAAGGGTCTCGTACTCTACCAACTGAGCTGCCCATGGGTCCCAGGAAAAGATTCAGGGCTGTGGGCATAGCTGCACCCCTGACGAAGGCGGGGAGGGGGGCAGATGGACATGGGCATCAATTCTCACCTCAAACCGCCCTGCCTTCATCTCGGACATTATCCCTTCTCTCAACAACAGGCTGATGGTGCAACAGGTGCTGAAGGAGCTGACTCAGTACCACGGGTGAGTCTTGGGGGTTGTGGGAATGAATCATCATCTCAGAGTGGGACAGGGGGGTGGCTGAAGGCCCCAGCTTCTGAGCCCCAGGGCTGAGCCCGCTCCCTGAAGCATCTCTGTTTCGTAGCCACTGTTTTGACGCTAAGCTCAGAGGAGCCACAGACACACACCCTCCTCCTGACATATTTCCATGCCTTGCTCCCATTCCAGGGCAAAGCACGGGCTGTGCGCCCCCGAAGGCAACGGCGAAGCCCCGCAGAACCTGACCTGGTTCGAGTTCCTGTCTAACGAGTGAGTGAGCCATTCTAGCGAGGGTGGGGGCAGCGTGCTCCAAAGATGTAAGAAATTAATTTAATAAAGTTCACATGAGCCCCCTGAACCACCCTCCGCTCTTTCTTTCCCGACCCAGGACTGAAGACAGCGGGAAGAGCGACAAGGCCGAGAGAGGGACCAAGGTGAGGCGCCGCTTGAGCAACCTCCGCAACCGGGTCACCGGATCGTGGCAGAAGGAGAAGGTGAGGGACAGAGCTGGGCAGAGGTTTGGGTGGTCTTTGTCTTTGCTGGTTGGCTCGGGAGGGAGAGCTCTCTCCTGCTCCACCCCAACCAGTGGAGGTGGGTGCCCATGGGGGATTTGCAGGGTGGGAAGCAGGGAGCCTGGAAAGGAGGCGGAGCCAGAGGCAGGGAGAGGCGGAGCTAAGGCTTCCCAAAAAGGCAGTGGCGGCTGGTGCCCAGAAAGGAGGCGGAGCCAGAGGCAGGGAGAGGCGGAGCTAAGACTTCCCAAAAGGGCAGTGGCGGCTGGTGCCCAGAAAGGAGGTGGAGCCAGAGGCAGGGAGAGGCGGTGCCAAGGCTTCCCCAAAGGGCAGTGGTGATTGGTGCCCATTGGAGCCCATGAAGCAGCCGGAGCCAGAGGCAAGGAGAGGCGGAGCTAAGGCTTCCCAAAAAGGCAGTGGCGGCTGGTGCCCAGAAAGGAGGCGGAGCCAGAGGCAAGGAGAGGTGGAGCTAAGGCTTCCCTGAAAGGCAGTGGTGGCAGGTGCCCATTGTGAAAGCAGGGAGCCCCAAAGGGAGGCGGAGCTAGAAACAACAAGAGGTGGAGCTAAGGTTGGTGCCCATTGGAGCCCGGGAAGGAGGCGGAGCCAGAGGCAACAAGAGGTGGAGCCAACTAGTTCTAGCTTTGCCCCCCCTTCTTGAGTTCTGCAGGGGGCAGCAATGAGCTAGAGGAGGAGGGTCACCTCCTTGACCGGTTTAAACAAGGAGGCGGGCAGGTGGGGGGCAGGCTGAGAGGTGCGGAGGGCCACCTCCAGCCCCTGAGCTTGCCTGCGTTTGGCCCGGGTGGTTCCCACGGTCTGAATTTCCCGCTCTTCTTTTCAGGGTAAGAGCAAAGGCCGCGAGAAGGAGGCGGTGGAGGTGAAGGAGCGGCCGCGGGCACTGCATGGGCATGAGCTGACACCGGGCGCCTTCTCGGCCGCTGCCTGCTGCTCCCTCTGTGGCAAGAGCTTGTTGAACAAAGCGGGGCTGCAGTGCTTGAGTGAGTAGCGCCCCACCGAGGTCACCGGGGGCTCCCCTGGCCCACACACGCCTGCTTGGCGGGGCGGGTGGGTCCCGGGCACTGTTGCACCCTGGCTTGGCACCTGCTCCCTGCAAACTCCTCTCCCTCTTTGCATGCGATTCCCAGCCACGGGCAGAATTGCTTTCGGACAAAGCTGCGAGTTTTGCAGCCAATCGGAAATAGGTTCGGTTTGGGTATCGATTTTGCGGGGTGGCACGGAAAGCGGCACAAAACAGCGCCAAACCCAGCACACACAACCCTGGCACCGGTTTGGGGCCAGGTTGGGTTCGGGGGCCATTTGCTGGTGGCCCCAGTTTGAGTGTCGATCGCTCGGTTTTTGGTGGGGAGGCGGCACATAATGTGGGGTTGGCAGTACAAAACCGGCACAAAAATTTGGCGCCTGTTTGGAGTCCATCAGAGGACCGGCATTAATTAACTTGTGACCCCGATTTCCTGCGCCAATTTCTCCATTTGGAGGGGAGGCTCGCGGAATGCAAGGTTTTCAGCACAAAACACACGCAGAATTCTGCCCGAAATTTCAGGGTTAACGGAGCCGGCAGCCGTTGAAATATTGCCTTACCATCTGGGTGGATTTGATTTGATTCACGATTTAAAGCACTAGTCAGTAAAAGTTGATTTAAATCACTAGTCTGTAAAAGTTGATTTAAATCACTTTTTTTACAGAAAGACTCCGCCTTGCTGGTATAATCTTAATAGCAGATGCAGATTTCATTTTCAGGTTTCAGGTTTCATTTTTGGAATAATAAATTTTCAGAGTAGTTTTTACAGTTATATCAAAAATTACAGATTTGGTTATACTATTAGAAATACATTGAAAGATAATTATGAAACTGTGGTGAGGTTTAATAAGTTAACTGTTTATATTTGGACAACTTTTCTGCCATACTTTATTTCCTTGGTAACAATTCAAACAGTTTATTTAGCTAAAACAATAATATTATAGCATATGTATCCATGTTTGTTAACTGATGTGGTTAAACGGATTTGAAAAAAAAAGAAAGCTTAGGCTGAGTTTTAGCGCACATGAAAAACTTAAAACAAATCCTCATTTCCTGATGAATAGCCTTTGGTCTATAATGTAACTTAAATAGAAAGATTTTTCCTCCAAAAACGTTTTATTTTAAAAATCCGATTTAAATGGAAACCCCCCCCCCCCCGATTTAACCCAGAAAATAATGGATTTTTAAATTATTATTTTAAAAAATCACTGATCTTTCTTCACCCTACTTACCATCCACCATGAATCCACATTTTAAAGCCTTTCTGTTGGTACCTGTCCTTCATCCAGGCGACTTCTAGGCGTGGGAAGGGCAGCTAGGGAGACAAATAAGAGCAAATAAATGGAAGGATTGGGCGCAGAATTCTAGCCTGGAATTGGAACAGGGTTGGGAGAAAGGGTCCCCTGGGGGTCATCTAGTCCAACCCCCCAACATTGTGACACGTAAATAATATTATTTGTTTGTTTGCCCAAAGGCTGCAGCATTGGAAACAATTTGAAACAGCTCAATGAGCTTATTTACGCAGCTTATTTACGCAGTGTAAATAAGATGACGTAAAATGATGACTGTAAAAGATTGTTTTATTTTGTTTTATTTTTGTTTGCGAAAAATTTAATAAAAAGCAATTAATTTTTTTAAAAAAAGAAACAACTCAATGAAACCAATGGCTGTAAACGTATATTTTGAATGTGAATTAACAGTGATTTAAATAACATTTAAAAGAATATTATTATTTTTGGAAACACAACTAAGAAAACAAGAGTAAAGGTTAAGAAATAACAATATGGAAATTAATTAAATGCAAGATTTGAAGAAAATTGGGTATAAAAATGGTAAGAAGATGAGAGCATTAAGTTTAAAGATGGAAAATAAGACAAAAATTAAACAGAAGTAGCAAATAGTTAAAGAACCAGAAGGGGAAGCTGAGGGAAGTCACAGGGTGGGGGAGTTGTGTTTTATTTTTCTCTTTTATACGTTAAATGTGTTGAATTGTAATATCTAATTTTAAAATATTAAAAAATAAAATTAATAATAATAAAATTAAAAAACCTTAGTAGTTTTCAATTACCATCCAATAATACCCTCATTATAACAATACCAATTTATAATACAAGTATTAATACCGATTAAAAAATTAATAGGGAAATAAAATATTTGTTAGCCAAGCCAGACATTTATTTATTTTTTAAATCAAGCAGTTTTTTAATGTTTGATCAGACTTTGTGAACCCAACAGTTCAAGCAGAAAACACCAAACATCGTAGAATTGAATTTCAATCGGAGGGGAAATAGGTTTTATACTCAGAACAATGAAAGATCATGACTATTAAATTCAAGAGTAGAATTTAGATGGATCTGCTAAAACGCTAATTTATTTCCTCAGGACTTTCCTGGACAAAGAAGGCGAAGATTCAATTCAAATTTTATTACATTAAGTTTAAAGGCAGTTTGACAGGCTGCCTTGAAACCCTTAAGCTGAGGTAATTTTAATGTTAAAACAACATTAAAATCACCTCAGCTTAAGGGTTTCAAGGCAGCCTGTCAAACCGCCTTTAAACCTAATCAATCTAATAAAATTTGAATTTTGTGTGGTTAAAAATGATTTCGTGTATATTAAATTGATATAAAACACATTTGCATTCTCCTCCTCTTTCGTTAAAACCAAGCTCTGTGTGGGGTGTTTTTTTAATATATAAATTTCATAAAATTTAGACACGGCCTGATTGTTAAAAATGATAATTTTTAAAAAATCCCTTAAAGCGTTTTGTGAGGAGATAAAACGACAACACTGAGGAAAATTCGCAATCCTTTAAAATTACCTCAGCGTTTCTTTTTTCCTCAAAGGCAGCCTGTCAAACCGCCTTTAAACCTAATCAATCTAATAAAATTTGAATTTTGTGTGGTTAAAAATTATTTCACATATATTAAATGGATATAAAACACGTCTGCATTCTCCTCCTTTGTTAAAACCAAGCTCTGTGTGGGGTGTTTTTTTAATATATAAATTTCACAAAATTTAGACACGGCCTGATTGTTAAAAATGATAATTTAAAAAAAATCCCTTAAAGCGTTTTGTGAGGCGAAAGAACGACGACACTGAGGAAAATTCGCAACCCTGCTTTAAAATTACCTCAGCTTTCTTTAGTGTCTCAAAGGCAGCCTGTCAAACTGCCTTTAACTTTAATATTAAATAGTGAATTTAATTACCACAGCCCACAAATTTACACTTAATTCAAGCTGTTTTATGTACCGCTTAATTCTCTAAAGCAGCTTTACAAAGGGGCGGTGTGCGGAAATAATCAATAAAAATTGAAGGATATATATATATATATATAAAAATTCAATAAATAAATAAATAGTCGGCTGAAACCAGAAAATCGAATTAAAATACAAATAAATTGAAATAAATTGAAATTGAAACACAAATAAATAAATGAAACGTATTCTCCCCCCCCCCCCGTTTATTTTGCACTGACGAAAAAAAATGCAAATTAATTTTTAAAAAGTAAAATAAAATGAAGGGAGGGAATGTAAAAACCCTATAAAGTAGTGAGAAAAAGGAGCGTGTGTTGCTTTATCACGATATTATTATTATGTGATTTTGCCGGTATTATTTTCCACACGTTTTGCCCGCCCAAAAAACAAGACCTCGAAAGGCCGACGCGGTTGCCATAGCGACCAACCGTCGCTCAAGGTATCGCGAGACTTCGCCTCTGCTCCTCTCTCTCTACCGAGCCGCGGGAGCTTTCGAAAGGACAGCCGGCTCTCTCGCCCTGGGATCTCGCGAGATCTCGGGTGGGGGGCGTGGCCGACCTATTCCTGCTCTCCGTGGCCTGAGGGGAGACGCGCCTCGCGAGAACCTGCGGGAATGGGCGGGAAGTCTCGCGAGATGGAGGGCCGAGGGGGAAGTGGCTTAGCGAGGAGGAGGAGGAGGAAGAAGAAGGAGAGGCTGCGCCGGTCGGGCTTCCTCGGGGCGGCAGGAGAACCCGCCGCCGCCTCCGCCGCTGAGAGAGAGCCGGGTAGGCGACGAGGGCCTGAAGGGCCGGGCCCCTCCCGATGACGTCTGGCCCCTTCTGATGACGTCAGAGGTCAGTGGTTGCCAACCTGTTATGCCAAGCGAGGCGCGCCCCCAAAACGGGTGTGTGTGGGTGGGTGGGTGTTATTTTGTGTGTGTAGAGCTGCATGGAGCTGGGTGTCCTCTTGCAGAAAATCAAGTTGCTAGTCCTCATGGGTCTGAAATGAGGATTGGAAAGCCTATGGGGAAAGTCAAGTTGCTAGTCCTCTTGAGGAAACAGGTTCCTAGTCCTCCTGCATCTAAAATTAAAATGAGGAGGGGGAGCCTGTGGCCCTCCCAAGTGTGGAAAGTCAAGTTCCTAGTCCTTTTGTACCTAAAATGAGGATGGGGGAGACCGTGACTCTTGCAGAGGTGGGAAGTCAAGATCCTAGTCCTCTTGAGGAAACAAGTTCCTAGTCCTCCAGCATCTAAAACAAGGAGGGGGAGCCTATGGCCCTCCCAAATGCGGAAAGTCAAGTTCCTAGTCCTCTTGCAGAAAATCAAGTTGCTAGTCCTCATGCATCTGAAACGAGGATTGGAAAGCCTATGGCTCTCCCAGATGGGGAAAGTCAAGTTCCTAGTCCTCTTGAGGAAACAAGCTCCTAGTCCTCCTGCATCTAAAACGAGGAGGGGGAGCATGTTGCTCTTGCAGAGGTGGGAAGTCAAGTCCCTAGTCCTCTTGAGGAAACAGGTTCCTAGTCCTTCTGCATCTAAAACGAGGAGGGGGAGCCTAAGGGCCCTCCCAGATGGGCAAAGTCAAGTTCCTAGCCCTTTTGTACCTAAAGTGAGGGTGGGGGAGACTGGCTGTCTCAGAGGTGGGAAGTCAAGTTGCTAGTCCTCTTGAGGAAACAGGTTCCTAGTCCTCCTGCATCTAAAACGAGGAGGGGGAGCCCATGGCCCTCCCAAATGGGGAAAGTCAAATTCTTAGTCCTCTTGCAGAAAATCAAGTTCCTAGTTCTCATGCGTCTAAAACGAGGAGGGGGAGCCTATGCCCCCCCCCCCAGATGCAGAAAGTCAAGTTCCTGGTTCTTTTGTACCTAAAACAAGGATGGGGGAGACTGTGGCTCTTGCAGAGGTGGGAAGTCAATATCCTAGTCCTCTTGCATCTAAAACGAGGATGGGGGAGCCTATGGCCCTCTCAGGTGGGGAAAGTCAAGTTCCTAGTCCTCATGCGTCCTCATGGTGCTTGGAGAGGCCTGCCCCTTCCCACCACGCTCCTCAGGACTTGCGCCCGCAGAGCATGGCGAGAGGGCACTGGGTCCTAGTGGCGCCCCCTCTCCCTCTTCCCCCTGGGACAGAGAAAGGGCACCCCTGACAACCCCTCCCACATGGGGGACCCTCAGAGCACCGGTATGGAGGAGATCCTGCAAGGTGTGTTCAGGGAGTTGCAGCAAACCTGTCTGAATAAGGACAGTTGCCTGGGAGTCACAGGTGGGGAGAGCCGCTGCCATGTCACTCAGATCCTGTTTGGGGGCTTTGGGGCATCGGGTCACTGTGGGGACAGGAGAACGTCCGAGGAGCCTGCCGGATACGTCCCAAGAGGGCCCATCTAGTCCACTGTTTCCACAGTGACTGAACAGGATTCGAATGCAAGATCAACGCCCCTTCTGTAGTTTGCAGCAAGCAGTGGGAGGGAGTTCCACCGTTTAACAACCCTCCCACTGTCTTTGACCGCTGGCTGGGTTGCCTGAGACGGCCGCCTCTTTTGACTGGGGCAAGCAAAGCCCTGCCTCTCCCTAGGTGTGGTTTGGCATCTTGCCTCTGATCGATTCCCTCCGGCCGCTTCTGGTTACCTTTCAACAGATATTTTGGCCAAGAGCATTTTGGGCGAGGGGAAGAAGGGAGCGAACGCCGACCTTGCGAAGGACAAACGCAGCGGACGGTTTGCAGTTCCGCTACAAAGTCTAAAGTCCTCGCTGGCGCATCCGAGTTTGTGGCTGAGGGCAGTGTCGCCCAGAGGCTTCTGCAAATACAACCCCAAACCACCTGCCATAATTATTATAATTTTATTATTTGCACCTCACCTATCTGGCTGGTTCGCCCCAGCCACTCTGGGCGGCTTCCAACAAATATAAAAGCATAATGAAAAATCAGACATTAGAAATGTCTTCTAAAAGTTGTATAGTTACAAAAACCAACTGAGCTTTCTAGGCAACAGATTTAGATTATTTCTACAGCTTTAATTTTGGAGTGACAACGTGGTACGTTATCGGCATGACAGTACTATAATATAACAATTGTAATAGGTTAAAGGAAAGCAACGATTTATCAGTTTTATAGCTAGCCCCGAAACTAGTTTCAGCTGTTATGACATTACCGTTCCCTGCAGGTTCACCCAATGCCTTAATTATATAGTTTCCTTTGTGTGTTTAAGACACACCTCTTTTAACTTGGACTTTTGACACATTAGGAGCCACCCTAAAAGAACACATTTTAAAACTGCGTTTTAAAATGGCTCTAACCTGCCAGCGGACCTTAAAGGGGGATAATAATAATAATAGTAATAATAATAATAAAATAATAATTGCCAGGAGGACTGGAATCCTCTCATTTTGCGGGCTTGCGGTGTTCGAGATCCAAAACGGATGAGTACCAAGACACTTGACAACCAAGGTACACGTGTCCTGGGGCCGGCCCCCTCCCCACCCCAGGCCACTAACTGCACTCCGTGGCTCCTCCCCAGATGTCGCCCCCAAAAGCCCCCGCAGAAGCTTGTGTTTTTAAACAAGGCAGGCAGGAGGGGATCTCTGGAGCCCGGCCGGTTAGGTTTCTGTTTATTTTTGCCCTTTCCCACTTCCTAGATGCTCGGAATACCTTTCGGGGTGAGGTCATCCTAGGCACGGGAGTTCCTGGTTTCCTTCACCCTTTCCTTGCTGATTTAAAAAAAAACACACACGTTCCGATACAGCTGGGTTTGGGGGCTGAAACGTGTTTCCCCTTGGGACTGTTGGCCTTGAAAGGAGGCGAAGGAGCCTTTGCAGGTAGAAAGAGAGGCCCTTTTGTGGAGCGGGGGCCATTTAGAGATTAGCTCAGTGGCTCTCACCTGCCTCCCCCTCTCTCATTCTAGACCCCATCCCCGTTTAGCAACGCGTATAAAACAGAGCGGGTGGCGCTGTGGGTAAAAGCCTCAGCGCCTAGGGCTTGCCGATCGAAAGGTCGGCGGTTCGAATCCCCGCGGCGGGGTGCGCTCACGCTGCTCGGTCCCAGCGCCTGCCAACCTAGCAGTTCGAAAGCACCCCCAGGTGCAAGTAGATAAATAGGGACCGCTTACCAGCGGGAAGGTAAACGGCGTTTCCGTGTGCTGCGCTGGCTCGCCAGATGCGGCTTTGTCACGCTGGCCACGTGACCCGGAAGTGTCTGCGGACAGCGCTGGCCCCCGGCCTCTTAAGTGAGATGGGCGCACAACCCTAGAGTCTGTCAAGACTGGCCCGTATGGGCAGGGGTACCTTTACCTTTATAAAAGAGAGCAATTATAACGGATGGAAATTAAAAGGTGGAAAACGTCTGGCCCGCTCGGTCAGTAGAGCACGAGACCCTTTAATTCTCTGGGTTGCAAGTTTGAGCCCCCCGTTGGGCAAAGGTTTCCTCCATTGCAGGGGGTTGGACTACGTGGCCTTTAGGGACATGAGCGCTGCCGCCAGGCTCATAAACAGCCGCTCCCCTGTGGCGAGCGGAGATCTTCTCCAGGCGAACAGGCTCACGGATGAACAGAAGGCTCCCATTTCCTTGGGCCCCAAGTGCCCAGGCACACATGGAAGTTCTGTTTTTATCTCCCAAGGAGGCTTAATTGCCCGGTGACCGTGGGTTCGCAAAGCCAGTTACCCCCTGACTACACACCTCTGGCATTTGGGGTTGTTTTTAGGGGCCTTTGAAGCAGGACCCCCCCCCCACTGCTTTCTAAGCAGCTCCGAACGTTGGCTGCCCTCATTCGCATGTGGGGCGGTTGCCCCACCCAGTCTGCAGAAGGGTCAGACTGGGAACACCCTTCTGTGGGCTCCCCACCCCCTTCCCACCGGCCTCTGTCTTGCGTGAATTGCTTCAGCCGGTTCAGCTTGTCTTGGAGACGGCAGCCTCCAATTCCTGACGTCTTCTGTGCTTCCGGCAGCGGCAGGACGAAGGCGGCAACGAAACTGGCGGTTGCCGGTTCAGAAAGAGCTTTCAGAGGGTGGGTGTGTTTTAAGCAAGAGCCTCTTTATCCGAGGAACCTTGTCGGAGCGGCCAAACTGTCTCTGGAGGTTCCCAGGGTCATCCTCTGCTACCTGCAGACATCTCCGCCTGAGAGCCAGACTGAGTACAGGCCTGGATGATGGACCTGTGGCTTAGCTTTTAAAGTTTTCAACGTTTGGTGTTTTATCGTGTTTTTAATACTCTGTTGGGGCTGCCCAGGGTGACCGGGGAAACCCAGCGGTGTATAAATAATAATAAAAAGGTCAAGGCCCCGTGGGCGGTCAAGTCCTGTCCAAGGCGACTCTGGGGTTGCGGCGCTCATCTCGCTTTCAGGCCGAGGGAGCCGGGGTTTGTCCACATACAGCTTTTCCGGGTCATGTGGCCGGCAGGATGAAACTGCTTCTGGTGCAGTGGGACACCGTGACGGAAGCCAGAGCTCACGGAAACACCATTTACCTTCCCGCCACAGCGGTACCTATTTATCTACTTGCACTGGTGTGCTTTCGAATTGCTAGGTTGGCAGCAGCTGGGACAGAGCAACGGGAGCTCACTCCGTCGCGGGGATTCAAACCGCCGACCTTCCGATCGGCAAGCCCAAGTGGCTCAGTGGTTTAGACCACAGCGCCACCCCTCTCCCTTTTTACGAACAATAAATATTATTAGCATGGGATCCTAGAATCATAGCTTTCTGGGGTGGGAAGGGATCCTGAGGGTCATCTAGCCCAACCCACGGCAACGCAGAAATATTTTGCTCACCATGTTCTCGAACCCACAACCCTGTGATGAAGAGTCGCATGCTCCAGTGAGCTACCCCAGCAATCAGAAACTCATAGATATATAAGCCAGGCACCAAATGGCTCCATAAACCAAGGTTGCAGTTCCCACAATGGAATGTCTGATTGCCGTTTATTTATTAAAAAGTCTTTATTTTTCAAAGGATGGACTTGCCGTGATTGATTCTCATTGAAAGATCTGGCTAGTTCAGAGGACCTTGAGCTGTGTTAAGAGTTTTGAGAACTTAAAAGAAAAGTCCCTTCCTCCTGGGACATTTTGGCAGTTGCTGTTCCCTCCTGCGGCAGGGAGTTCCACAGGTGAACCACAGGGCTTTCTGCAGGTCGGGCTGAGCGCTGCATGTGCTCAAAGTCATCTCTGGGGCACTTGGCGTCGGCTTGGGACTTGTGGGGTCGGCCTGGCGAGAAGGAAGTCCCACGCTTCTTTTTCTTCTTCCCCTCCTCAGATTGCGCAGTAAACGTCCACAAAAACTGCAAGACCCTCTTGCCTGAATGCAGTGGGGCCAAGCCCAAGGTAAGCCACCTCCCTACTTTTCTATCTCAGGCCGGGGGAAGGTGGGAGACGCAGAAGGGGCTCTTGGTCTCCCTTCATCGCCAGCTAAACATTGCAATATAACGATGATAGATCATGACATCTGAAATAAGGACTGGGCTATGCAAAGGCATCGGCTGGCTTCACGGTTTTCCCCACACCCTGATTTTTGCCTTGCCTGTTCTTGTTTAGGGAAGTTTTTAACGTGTGACGTTTTATCGGTTTTTTATCATCATTATTAATAATATTCTGTTGGGAGCTGCCCAGAGTGGCTGTGGAAACCCAGCCAGATGGGTGGGGTATAAATAAATTATTATTATTATTATTATTATTATTATTGCAATTTGCTGAGAGAGCTGAGCTGGCCGAGTTAACAGGAGCTGCAGGAATCGAGAGAAACCTTGGCCGGCTTAATGCTTTTCCCCAGACAGTGGTACCTCGGAAGTCAAACGGAACCCGTTCCGGAAGTCCGTTCAACTTCCAAAACATTCAGAAACCGAGGCATGGCTTCCGGTTGGCTGCAGGAAGCCCCTGCAGCCAATCAGAAGCCGCATCGGACCTTCGTCTTCCAAAGAACGTTCGCAAACCAGAACGATGCTTGGGAGCCCAAACGTTCGACTCGCAAGGTGTTTGGTATCCAAGGTACGACTGTATTGTGATTTTTGCATAGCACGTAAATGTCACAATTCACGATATCTTGCCACGGTGAAGCCCTTCAAGTCCAGCTTTCTGTTCTCATTGTGTTGTGTCTTTTCTTCCTTCCCTCCCCTTTTCTATCTTGCAGCAAAGAGATTCGTTCCTCCGCCCTCCGAGCTCTCCACCCAGTTCACTCCGGAGCTACAGCCCAGGTTCGTCCCCCCAAATGATCTGTTTCTGCGGCTCTGACTTTCCTTTCAGACGGGGCTGCGGCTTTTCCCCCTAAGAGGAAAGGCGGCAGCGTTTGGGCCTTTTCGGCTTTCAGAGGCAAGGAAGAGGCCACCTGGTTGAAGTAAAATCACGCCTGGTGCACAGCAAGTGGGCACAGGAGCTTGTCGGCACCCAAATGTTGGAAGACCTGGAACCGGCAGGAGGAAATATTGCCTGCAGCACATGGTTAGACTGTAGAACTCCCTGCCACAGTGACGGCCACCAACTTTTTAAAAAGGGACTGGACAACTTGGTGGAGGAGAATCGGGCTATGATGGCTGCGCCCTTCTGCATCTATCCAGGAATGCTTCTGAATCCCAGTTTCTGGAAACCACTGGAACCAGTAGAGAGAAGGCTCTTGTGCTCACGTCCTTCTCGCGGGTTTCCCATAATGGGCAGCTGGTCGGCCGCTGTGAGGTCAGGAACGCTACTGGATGGGCCATTGGCATGATACAAAAGTGGCTCCCCCTTTTCCCCGCTCAGGAAAGCTCTAGAACGCTCCTGAGTGGCCTAAAATCGCCCCATGTGTGCCTTTTCGTGCTTCTTCCCTCCTTCCCTTCATCTCACCTCATTGTGAAACCTCGACAAAAAAAAGGGAACGAAAAATATCACAGAGCCCTGAGAAAAATCGATAAGCTGTTTTCCCCCCATCGATCGCTTGCTTGGCAGCTGTGAAACGGGGAAAAATAGATCTCTATCTATATTACCAGGTTGGCTGTTGGTGCAGGCGTGCTAAATTGTGCCGGTTATCTTGGCTCCCGGCACTGAGTGGGTCTAAAAAAGAAGGAAGAAGGAGCTGGGTAAGGGATTGGAGGCGGGTTTGGGGAGGGGGGGGAGAGCTGGCCTTTTTTCCTCTCTGCCTAGCGGTTGAAACATCTCTGCAGTGCGCAGTCTGGTCTGTCGGGAGAAGCGGCCGGGGAATCAATGGCTCTCTTCGGCAGCCTGCAGGCTGTGCTAATTGAACTCAGAAAACGGTTTGCTTGCTTTTCAGGTAGCCTGGCTTGTGGGGGGCGGGAGGGGGACTTGGAGGGGGGAGAGCCGGCCGGACGAGAAGCCCTTTCGGGGGCCAGCGGTTCTCCCACACACCTTGTGGGCCCCCCCCCCAAGCCAGCGGAGGGCAGAAAATGAGATGAAGTGGGCATCCATTGGACGAGTGGAGTTTCCATGGCTTTCAGCTTGGAATGGGGGATGGAAGCGCCCAGGGGGACAACTTTGTTTTGCCAGCCCCCTCTGCGTGGCCGTGGGCCTGTGCGGCGAGAATCGTTTCCGTGACAGACGTGGGAAGAGCCTGCCTCCTCAGGTCCCTCCAGGCCAGCTTCCTCATCTCACGGCGGAGAAATACCCCCGAGAACCCAGAAATCGAGGTAGACTGTTTCCGGAGCTGGAGGCTCTATAAAGACTCAAGCCAAGTCCGGCTGCCGCAGCATCGCACCAGCCCAGCCTCCTCACAGTGGCCAACCGGACGACTCAATGGGAAACCCGCAAGCCGGATTCGAGTGCGAGAACCCTCTGTCCTCCCGCGGTTCGCAGAAACCAGGATTCAGAAGCCGAGCCTCTGTGGCCGGCAGCCTTTGGCAGCCCTCTCCTCCTCCATGGATTTGTCTCTTTGAAAGCCGCCTAAGGTCAGTGTCCGCCGTGGCCTCCTGCAGCAGTGTGTTCCGCCGTTCAGATCTTGCACTACGTGAGCAAGCCTTTTGCTACTTAAAGCTGCTTTCCTCCTTCCGGTTTTATCGCCCAAAAACGTAAGCTCCCCACGTGTGGATAAAACCTGCGTTGATCTTCCCAGCGTCTGGTTTGGGAGAAAAGATTGGCAGAGCTTCTTCCCTGGCCTGATCCACACCGCATTCTGCCTGCCGCTTTCCCCATAGCACCTCCAGGCTGCTGTGAGGACAAGAACGGCCTGTTCTTCCGCGCTGGGCGACTGAAGCGAGGTTGGATCCTGGGAGAGATTTTTCTCCTCCTGCTGCCCCTTGCGGTTTCCCTAGAGCTCCGTTCCAGCAAAACAGGCTTGTCAGGAGTGAACAGACCCCCATGGGGAGAAGCCGGCCAGCCTTGCTGTCTTCTTCAAGCCCAATATTCCCAGAAGCCCAATATCCTCAGTGCCGCCAGCACTGTCTGGCAGCAGCTGTTCTCGGGGCTTCAGCTGGGAGTCTGCAGGCAAGGGCATCGCTTCTCTGCTCAGCTGCGGTGCTTGCTGTACGAATGAAGCAAACCCACCCTCCAAAGACCTTGCAATTCCAAGTTAGGCCCTTGGTCTGTTGAGCTTGGAATTGCCTGCATGGACTCGGCAGCAGCTCCCCAAAGTATCGGAGCCAACTCTGCCTCCCCTGTGCGAAATTCGCCCAGCACATTTTGCACCCGGCTTTCAACCTCTTGCGACCCGCTGACGTCTCCGTCTTGGAATCCTTGGGTCACTCCTGTTTCCACACGCTGAGACCCCATCCTGTTGAATTCTATCCGTGGTGTTTCATCTGCACAACGGGAATGAAATTCGGGGACCCAAATGCTTTTTCTGGGTAGCCCAAGAAGCAGCAGCAAACGACGTTATAGCGGATTGTTTGCCGCTCGCCGTTGGGAAGGATATCAGAATAGACCAGGCTTCCTCAGCCTCGGCCCTCCAGATGTTTTTGGCCTACAACTCCCATGATCCCTAGCAAGCAGGACCAGTGGTCAGGGATGATGGGAATTGTAGCCTCCAAACATCTGGAGGGCCGAGGTTGAGGAGGCCTGGAATAGACCAATACATCGGTGGACTGTCCCTGGATCGAGGGATTTTCCTTTTAGTTCTCAGAGCTCTTGACCCAGCTCAAGGTAGTCCTCTGAACTAACCAGGTGTTTAACTGAGAATCCATCCTTTGGAAAACAAGACTTTAGAGCCGCCTTGCCCAAAAATGACACCTGGGCGTTCTGTTTTGGCAACTGCCACCCTGGTTCAAGGGGCCCTTCGGCAGCCAGCTTATATATTGTCAGTTTCTAACGCTGTCTAGCTCTGACCCTTCCCCCCCCCCCCCTGGCTGTGTGTGTGTGTTTGTGTGTCTTCTCTCCTCCTCTTCTTGGCCACAGCAGCGTGCAATTCTTAATTCGATTCCTCCCCCCCATTAATTGCCAATGTCTCCAGCCAACGAAACACGGCCTCCCCCTAATTATATTTATTTTACACCGGGCCGTTTTGTGCATCAAATGCCACGGAGGGCAAAAGCGCCTTGTCTTCCAGCTCCTCAGAGTCTCAGTTCGGTGCGGCGGCCGTGAGCCACTCACCATTCCCCCCCCCCTCCTTCCCTCCCTCCCTGGCGGTTGTAAGATAATTCTATTCTTTGACACATGGGAGCATGTTCTCCCTTTGGGAGCCGAGGTGTAAATAATTGCGGGCTCCGGCCGCTAAACGAGGGACTTAGCAATTTCCAGAGCACGCAGTGGGGGCCCAATTTCCTCCCCTCCAGACTTGCCTGCTGGTTCCGCCAATACGCCCCCTGCTGCTGAGCGGCCGCGCTTGCCTCTCTGGACACTTCTAGAAGGGCCAGCCGGGCGGCATAAAAGCGTGTCGTGCCCCCCGGGCCACAGTGCCGCTTCGCAGGCATGGGCAATGCCACATCCAAGGGTGGCAGCGGCGCCACGGCGGCGCCCTCCGAGCTCCTCTTCTGCGGCTCCTTCTCCAACCGCTGGAACGAGAGCGTCTTCCTGGAGAACGAGCTGCTGACCTCCCGGATCCTCTCCGTCCTCCGGCCCCACTCGGACGGCCGGGGGCTCCTGCGGGCGGCCGGGCCGCCCTTCGCCACTCGCTTCCTGAGCACCAACTCTGCCTTTGCCTCCGTAGCCTCCGCCTTCCGGGAGCACCCGCACGGATCACTCCTGGGCCCGGATGGCGGCGCCCTCGGGATGACGATCGCGCAGAGGGGGAGCTCGCCCACGCCGCTGGCCGACGCAGCTTCCGCCAGGGCCTCCGCTAAGCCCGGGTGAGTCTGCCCTGGGGGCTCCGGGGGTGGGGGGGAGGCAGCGGGAAAGAGCGCCCCCTCCTTTGGCACAGCCCTCCTCTCTTTCCCTCCTCCTGCGATACGATCATCTTTACTGTCATTGCCCCACGCAGAACAACGAAATTGAAAAATCTACGGAAGGCATTCAAAACCCAAGAAGCCTGCTATCCCAGCTAGCCTCCCTTTTGCAGAAAAACATGGGTCTAAAGGACCCCCAAAAGCAGGGAGACTCTCCCCCGCAAACCCCAGACTTGTAGCAGATGATTTTAAATTGCAATATTTCTGGCTCATTTGGGTGGGGGGGTGGGTACAGCATCAGGAGATTGCAGTCTGGTATTTATAGCACGAGGCTGCTTTCCATATGAAATCCTTCCTTCCTTGGTTTTATTTCTTCGCTCAGCACGCGGCTCTTAATCTCAGGTCCGTGGGTTCGAGTCCCACGTAGGGCAAAAAGATCCTTGCACTGCCGGGGTTGGGCTGGATGACCCTTGGGGATCCCTTCCAACTATGATTCTTTAGTTCTGATTCCTGCATTTCATGGGTTGGACTAGAGCACCCTCGGGGTAACATAGAGAACATTTAGAACAACAGGTGGAGATCAGATGGGAAGCAAAACTGTCCGACAGGCACGTAGGCTGAGTCCAGTTGCACGGGTTGAGAGCCCGGTTGAAGGATATCAGCTGTATCTGGTTGTTGAGTCTAGTTCAAGATTTTTCCCTGGCTCAAGATGAGAGTCGCCTTGAAAATGCACGTGCAATAGAAGAACTCCAAATCGTATAGAAAGCGCTCAGAGGTCCTAGTCCTTGTCAGAATCTCAAGTTGTGCATCCTTTTCTCTGTTCCAGAGAGGGGGAATCAAGCGCCCCTCGTCCGATTCAGGGCTGCTTCCCATTGAGCTGGTGTGGGTCTGTTTCTTGGGGAGGTCTTGGTCTCCCTCTGCTCCGCTTTCCTAGCGAAGGAACGGCTCTCCCTTTGGGCTGGCAAACGTCTCCTGATGCCGGCAGGATGAGGGCCAGCCCTCAAGTGTGGGGAGTGAGATTTCCGGGGGGCTGGAATTTGCAAGAATATGCGAGGGAGAGGGGTGGGTGAGGGCAGGGATCAGCCCGAGTTTGCTTCCGTCGGGGACAGCAAGGAGGGTGGGCAGAGGTATTGCCACTGGGGGGAGCGAGGAGGCAGCGAAAGGAGGTTTATTACATAACCGAAACGCCAGCTCTTCAAAACTCATTGGCACACAGCAAAATCTGTTCTCGACATGCGAGCAAATCTCAGCATGCAGGTTTCTCCGTCCTGTTTTTGTAAATCTTTCTGCTGGGCTGAGACGGGCTTACAGGGTCCCGTCCCACCCCCTTGCAGCCCCAGAGAGCTTTTCTTAATTTTTAATTTAGAGAAAAGGAGCTGGGCAGAGGGAAAGCTTTTTTCCCTTGTCCCCTGCAACAGGTAAAAGGCAGCTCTCCCTCGATCGGCGTGGAGTTAATCTGTGGAACTCCCTTCCACAAGAGGCGGGGAGGGGGGCACCAACTTGGATGGCTTTGCAAGAGGAGGGGGCTTTCGAGGGCTCCTAGCCCAGGACAGCTCTGCCTCTGCCTCCACCGTCTGAGGCAGCCATGCTTTTGAGTTCTGCTTGCTGGAAACCACAGGAGGGCTCTTGGGTTCGAATCCTGATTGCCGGTTTCCCACTGAGGCTTCTGGCTGGCCCCTGTGAGAACAGGATGCTGGAGCAGACATTGGCCAGATCCGACATTGGCCAGATCCAGCAAACGCGTCTTTAAGTCATTTTGCTCTGGACCTGCTTCAGGCCTCCAGTGACAGAGGGAGACGTGTGGTTTCACCACCTTTCAGAGTTGTCGCTTGTTTGCTTTTCGCAGCACTGAAGGTTCTCCCCTGACTCAGTGTTTTTAGATCCTTGATGCTCCTTTTGCCCCCCCCCCCCCGCTCTTAAACTGAAGCAGCCCCCTACCTCCCCCCATTCTTACAGTTAGTGGAGCGTGTGACTCTTCATCTCAGCGTTGTGGGTCCGAGACAGGCTCAAAAATGTAGGGGGTTGGGCTCGATGACCCTCCGACTCTACAATCCTTCTTCTTCCTCTTTCGTGACCTCCGCCGTCCTGTTCCCAAAGGTGTGAGCCCCCCCCCCCATACCGCGTGACACCCGGCTAGGGGGGTGGCAGCTCCTCTGACGCCAGCTCTGCGTTTCCCCCTGTTCAGGCTCACGGGGGCAGAGATGGACGAGGGGGATTCGGGTTTCCTGAAGCCAAAAGCGGCCTCCGAGGATGCCGTCTCCGTGGCCCCCTCCATGGCGGAATCAGTCTTCGTGGAAGGTAAGCGGGGGCCGAATCCTGCGCCGTAGGGGTGGGGGTTGTGGTGACACTCAGTGCGCTGGGACAGGGGATGTTGTGTGCGAGAGAGAGAGCGTGTGTGTGTTTGTGTGCGGAGAATCAGAATTGTGTAGTCAGAAAGAGGCCCCTAAATATCATCTAGTCCAGTGTTCCCCAACCTTGGGCCTCCAGCTGTTTTTGGACTACAACTCCCATCATCCCTCGCTAGCAAGACCAGTGGTCAAGGATGATGGCAATTGTAGTCCAAAAACAGCTGGAGGCCCAAGGTTGGGGAACACTGACTAGTCCATCCCCCTGCAACGCGGGAGCCACAGCTAGAGACAAGCAAGCGGCAGAATTTGCAGGGTTTCCTTTCCGGCCGCGAAAAGTCCTTTCCGTAGTCAGGGCTCTGCATCGGACGGCGGGGAGAGACCGTCCGTCGAGCACTCCGTCTGCAGCATCCTCTTCCTCCCCGCAGATGCTCAGTACGCCTCCTTGCGGAACGAGCTGGAGACGGACGCCCGGGAGTTTGAGGCCCCGTCGTGGAGCCTCGCGGTGGAGCCAGCCTATGCCAAACAGCAGGAGAGGGAGGTCGCCAAGAGGCAAGACGTCATCTACGGTGAGGAGCCCGGAATCGCCTCCGCGGGGCCTTCTCTGTGGCGGCTCTGGCCGGGGCCCCTTGCGCTCAGTTGGGGGGAAAGCAGGGGGCCTGACAGCAGGGGGCGCCAGAGGCAGAGAGGAGTCCCAGCTTTGTCTCTGCCCTCTGCCTGCCTGTGCGGCAGCCCTGTTCAGGGAAGTTTTTAATGTGTGACATTTTAGTGTATTTTTGGACTTGTTGGAAGCCGCCCAGAGTGGCTGGAAAACCCAGCCAGATGGGCGGGGTACAAATAATATATTATTATTATTATTATTATTATTCTTCTTCTGCAAGGGGAACAACAGAGACATGGGGAGATAGCTAGCAGGCAGGACCCCCACGCTAGCTGGGAGGGCAGGTCCCCATTCACACAAATGGAGCCGCCTAATACAGTTATAAAAGAAAATTACTATAAAATTACTATAGGGACGCACGTGGCGCTGTGGCCTAAACCACAGAGCCTAGGACTTGCCAATCAGAAGGTCGGCAGTTCGAATCCCCGCAATGACGGGGTGAGCTCCCATTGCTCGGTCCCTGCTCCTGCCAACCTAGCAGTTCGAAAGCACGTCAAAGTGCAAGTAGATCAATAGGTACCACTCCGGCGGGAAGGTAAACGTCGTTTCCGTGCGCTGCTCTGGTTCGCCAGAATGGCTTAGTCCTGCTGGCCACATGACCCAGAAGCTGTACGCCGGCTCCCTTGGCCAGTAAAGCGAGATGAGCGCCACAACCCCAGAGTCGGCCATGACTGGACCTAATGGTCAGGGGTCCCTATACCTTTACTATAGTTATAAAAGGGGGAAACCGGTGAAATTGATGAAATATTAGTAGAAATAAGAAGATCCAGAAGATCAGTTAAAAGAGGTGTCGGAAAAGGAGACAACAGGGCAGATAGATAGTCAAAGGAAATAGGGGAGAATTTTGCGTGGAAACTGTCGTCTATAAGAATAAAAGAAAATTACTATAAGTTAGCTTGGAGATGGTACTTAAACACCAGTCAGATTAAATCAAATAAACAAAGGATATTGGGAGTGATGTTGGAGGGTGTGCCAGGAAACCGGGAATTACGTTCACATGTGGTGGGGGTGTAAATATGTACAATTTTTGGGGAGTGGGGAGGGATGTAAAGTCGGGAATCAACCGGGGCTGATGTTCTTCCCCCTCCAGAGCTGATGCAGACCGAGATGCACCACGTCCGGACGCTGAAGATCATGCTGAAGGTCTACTCGCGAGCCATGCGGGAGGAGCTGCAGTTTGGGCAGGCCACCATCCTCCGCCTCTTCCCCTGCGCGGACGAGCTGCTGGAGCTGCACGGAGCCTTCCTCTCCCAGCTGAAGGAGCTGCGGCAGGAGGCACTGGAGGAAGGCAGTGAGAGGAACTACGTCGTCCAGCGGATCGGGGCCCTCCTGGTGCAGCAGGTGGGTCCGGGGGGGGGCCCTCTCTTCCTCACCCCCACTTGCAGAACAACAACCCAATAGCCCACCCCCAAATAAAAAACACATTTTAAAAGGGCGTAGGATGTCAACCAAAGGTAAAGGTAAAGGGACCCCTGACCGTTAGGTCCAGTTGTGACCGACTCTGGGGTTGCAACGCTCATCCCGCTTTATTGGCCGAGGGAGCCAGCGTACAGCTTCCGGGTCATGTGGCCAGCAGGACTAAGCCGCTTCTGGCGAACCAGAGCAGCGCACGGAAACGCCATTTACCTTCCCGCCGGAGCGGTACCTATTTATCTACTTGCACTTTGACGTGCTTTCAAACTGCTAGGTTGGCAGGAGCAGGGACCGAGCAACGGGAGCTCACCCCGTCATTGCGAGGATTCGAACCGCCGACCTTCCGATCGGCAAGTCCTAGGCTCTGTGGTTTAACCCACAGCGCCACCCGCGTCCCCTTTCAACGTCCACTTTCAAAGGCCTGGTTAAAAAGGAACGTTTTTGCCTGGTGCTTAAAGATGTATAGCGAACTTCCCTTGGGAGAGCATTCCACAGATGGGGAGCCACTGCAGAGAAGGCCCCGCTCTCCTGTTGCCACCCTCCGCGCCTCTCGAGGAGGAGGCACACAAAGGAGGGCCTCGGAAGATGATCTCAGGGTCCGGATGGGTTCATATGGCAAGAGGTATTGCGGTCCTGAGATGCAATCGACCCCCTTTTTCCCCTGCCTCCCCGGTTTCCAGTTCTCAGGGGAGACGGGCGAGCTGGTCAAGGAGAAGTACGGCGTCTTCTGCAGCAGCCACGGAGAGGCGGTGGCCCACTACAAAGAGCTCCTGCAACAGAGCAAGAAGTTCCAGAACCTGATCAAGGTAAGGCGGCCAGGAAAAGAGAGCTAGAGGGGGGAACCTTCAGCCTTCAGCGGGGCATAACAGTGAAGAACAGATTACGACCTTGGGAGACCTGGGTTCGAATCCCCACTCGGCCCTGAAGCTCCTTGCAGGGTCTTTGTGAGGATGGAAAAGGGGAGGGAGAGGAGGAGACCCTTGGAAGAAAAAAAAGTACTGTATAAATAAAAGAATAAAAGGAAATTGCAGGCGTACCTTGGTTCCCAAACGGCTTGGCTCCCCAACAAATCGGCTCCCGGAAGTGAGTGTTCCAGTTTGTGAACGTTTTTCGGAAGCCAAACGTCCAACACGGCTTCTGATTGGCTGCAGGAAGCTCCTGCTGCCAATCAGAAGCCGCGACTTGGTTTTCGAACCGTTCCGGGAGTCGAATGGACTCCCGGAATGGATTAAGTTCGAGAACCCAGGTTCCACTGTGTGTGTGTATATAACCAAGCCCCTGCGTTCAGTGGTAGTCTCGGGAGAGCGAGATTTGGGGGTCCGAACTGGCCAGGTTGGGGGCTGCAAAGCCTTTCCCGTGAGGGGAAGCCCTCCCCGCCCAGATCTCTCGTCTCTGTTGCCCTCTAGAGAATCAGCAACTCTTCCATCGTGCGGCGGCTCGGGGTCCAGGAGTGCAACCTGCTGGTGACGCAGCGCATCATGAAATACCCCGTCCTGGTGGAGCGCATCATTCAGAACACGGAAGGTACGGCTCCGGGGGGGTGGGTGGGGGTGGGATAGAGGACCTCTAGAGGTCCCTCCCAGCTCAATGGCTCTATCCCTTTCCCCCTCTCAACTGAACTTTGAGGTGTGGGGAGAACCCTTTCCAGCCTCAGGATTTTTTTTTTTTTTAAAATCTGATTTAAATTTTTTAAAATCTGATTTTTTAAAAACCATTGATTTTTATCCACCCTGGTTTCCAAGCACAGATCCCCCTCTCCATCTCATCTGCTGCACTCAGGTCCTGCTCAGGGGCTTCCCTGGGGGTGGAGGGCTCTGTTTGCCCACTTTGAGGACAGGATGCCAGCCCAGAAGGACCCCCCGATGGCCTGATCCTGCAGCTAAGCTCTCCTTAGCTTCTTGCAGTCCCTGAATGGACAGAGCCCCCGCCTCCCTTAGAACGGCTGGAGGGACAGGAGCGAATTCCTCCATCTTCCCCCGGTTTCTTCCCCGCAGCCGGCACCCAGGAGTACGAGGACCTGACGCGGGCGCTGGCGCTGATCAAGGAGGTCATCACGGCCGTCGACGCCAAGGTCAACGAGAACGAGAAGGGGCAGCGCCTGCGCGAGATGGCGACCAAGATGGAGGTGAAGTCTTCGGGGAAGTTCAAGAACGGCCTGGTCTTCCGCAAGGAGGACATGCTCCAGAGGCGGCTCCTGGTGGACGGCGTTCTGTGCTGGAAGGCCGCCTCCGGGCGCCTCAAAGGTGGGTCCTTGCCGCTTCCCCCCAAAGTTTGCTGGGACAGAGGACGGGATTTGCAGGCAAGCAGGACGCGGGTGGCACTGTGGGTTAAACCACAGAGCCTAGGACTTGCCGATCAGAAGGTCGGCAGTTCGAATCCCCGCAATGACGGGGTGAGCTCCCGTTGCTCAGTCCCTGCTCCTGCCAACCTAGCAGTTTGAAAGCACGTCAAAGTGCAAGTAGATAAATAGGTACCACTCTGGTGGGAAGGTAAACGGCGTTTCCGTGCGCTGCTCTGGTTCGCCAGAAGCGGCTTAGTCCTGCTGGCCACATGACCCGGAAGCTGTACGCCGGCTCCCTCGGCCAGTAAAGCGAGATGAGTGCCACAACCCCAGAGTTGTCCGCAACTGGACCTAATGGTCAGGGGTCCCTTTACCATTTTTAGTGCAGCCTCCCCGGGTGCCGGGAGTCAGCCGGCGACAAACCACTCTCTTTTATTCGCAAGATCTTTTCCGGCAAGGCTGCTCAGGCCTGCTTAGAGTCAGAAGGGACCCTGAGGGAACCCTCATTTCTTTATTTTTTAAATAATTTTTTAAAACACATGACACAAATCCAGTGTTTGAAAAAACACACAAAGCATTTTGACTCCCATCCGGCCCCTTTTGCGGTTTCATGCATTATTTCTAACGCCGCATATTCTTCATTATTAATTAAGGTAAAGGTAAAGGAACCCCTGACCATTAGGTCCAGTCATGGCCGACTCTGGGGTTGTGGTGCTCATCTCGCTTTACTGGCCGAGGGAGCCGGCGTACAGCTTCCGGGTCATGTGGCCAGCAGGACTAAGCCGCTTCTGGCGAACCAGAGCAGCGCACGGAAACGCCACTTACCTTCCCGCCCGAGTGGTACCTATTTATCTACTTGCACTTTGACGTGCTTTCGAACTGCTAGGTTGGCAGGAGCTGGGACCGAGCAACGGGAGCTCACCCCGTCATTGCGGGGATTCGAACCGCCGACCTTCTGATCGGCAAGTCCTAGGCTCTGTGGTTTAACCCACAGCGCCACCCGCATCCCCATAATTAATTAGTTTCCCCGTAAAGCACATTTTGACGGTTTGATTTTAAGTCGACCCTGCTGAATGAACTTGTATGGGAGCGGCGATTTTTCAAACCACCCACAGATTTCGCCCAATCTCTGCTAAAGCGTCTTGGTCTCACTCCCGTTTCTGTCGACTTTTTTGGCAGAGATCCTGGCCGTGCTGCTGACCGACGTGCTGTTGCTGCTGCAGGAGAAAGACCAGAAGTACACATTCGCCTCTGTGGTACGTGGTCCACCCCACGTGGGTGCAGCTTCTCATAGTGTCAAAATCAACAACATGAAATAATATATTAAAGTGTAGCTCATCTCGTTGACCATCAAGCCCAGTATGTACAAAATACAAATCCTATTTTGTCAGTGCGGTAGAAACATTGGTTTCTAATTCCTTCATCTTCTCATGTGTTCTTCTGTCTGACGTATTCCTTAGAGAGTGACATGAAATAATCTAAGTGCCATACAGCGCACAGGAGTCTCCTGGGCTCCCTCTTCTAAGGACACTTCAGAAATAATAATAATAGTAGTAGTAGCAATAATAATAATTTTATTATTGCTACACCGCTCATCTGGCTGGGTTTCCCCAACCACTCTGGGCAGCTTACAACACTCACAAAATTGTAAAACATTAGGCATTGAAAATTTGGAAAGAGGTATTTTGCAGGTGTGTAAAAGGGTGTTTTGAGGCTTGCGGAGGTTGTCTGCGAAAGATTCTTTCTGGGTTTTTCCCAGAGGCCTTTGCTGCCCTGCGGTGGCATGATGGAGACCGCAGCTCTTGCCAGATGGGCAGGATATAAATACTGTATTTTTCGCCCTATAGGACGCACTTTTCCCCCTCCAAAAATGAAGGGGGAAAGTGTGTGTGTCCTATGGGGCGAATGCAGGCTTTCGCTGAAGCCTGGAGAGCAAGAGGGGTCGGTGTGCACAGCGTGCTGAGCTCAGCGCCTCCAGGCTTCGCGCACCTCTCCGCAAACAGCGGGAGCCTGGCGCTGGGCTCCCACGGCTTGCAGAGAGCTGCCTGTTCTGGGGGCTGGGGAAGCTCGGGCTTCCCCTGCCCCAGCCCCGCGCCTGGGGGGGAAATAATTCCCCTCCCCTTTATTTCCCCCCCAAAAAACTAGGTGCGCCTTATGGGACGGTGTGTCCTAGAGGGCGAAAAATACGGTAATAACATTATCGTTGTTGCTGTTATTGTTCCGCAGGACGCAAAGCCGCCGGTGATCTCTCTGCAGAAGCTGATCGTCCGGGAAGTGGCCAACGAAGAGAAGGCCATGTTTCTAATCAGCGCCTCCCTCAAGGGGCCGGAGATGTACGAGATTCACACCGCCTCCAAGGAGGAGAGGAATTTCTGGATGGCACAGATCCGCCGGGCGGTGGAGAGGTGAGCGGGGGGGGGGGGAGCTCCCTGGCCATGACTTTTGCTGGGAATGCGATATTAATAACTTATTATTTGTACCCCGCACATCCGACTGGGTTTCCCCAGCTACTCTGCACGACTCCCAACAGAAGACTAAAAACAGAATAAAACATCAGAAAACTTCCCTGAACAGGGCTGCCCTCAGATGTCTTCTAAAAGCCAGATAGTTGTTTATTTCCTTGACATCTGGTGGGAGGGCGCCACCACCAAAAAGGCCTGGTTCCCTGCAGCCTCACTTTTTGCAATGAGGGTACCGCCAGAAGACCTTCGGGAGATGGACCCCGGTGTCTGGGGTGCAGACGCTCCTCCAGGTCTACTGGGCCTTTGAGGCCGTTTAGGGCTTTCAAGGCCAGCCCCAACCCTTTGAATTGTGCTTGGAAACGTCCTGGGAGCCAATGCAGGTCTTAGGAAACAAAGCCGTCCTAAAGAGTTTTTTGGGGGCGCTTCTGTCTTGTCTGCTCAGCTGTCCCGATGAGGAGGAGGAGCTTCTCGCTGACCCTGAAGAGGAGCGGAGGCAGGCTGAGGCGAGGGCAGTGAAGCTGAAGGAATTCCAAGGTAGGAAGGCTTTGACTAGATGACCCTTCGGCCGGGGGGGAGGCCTGGCCTGATTCCTACGTCCGAGCTCTTCAGGGACTGCAAGGAAGGTTGCCCAGAAGGGAGAATTTGCCAATCTGTCTCCCCAGGAAGGGGAGGCGGCCCTACGCTCTCTGTTTCCCTGTTGTTCTTGGCTTGGCTGCCCCCACCCCTGGGCGCTGCGATGCCCTGAACTCTTCCTCCCGCCTCCAGACCGCCTGAGCCAAAAGGACGAGCAGATCTTGCAGAGCCTGAGCGACAAGCAACAGATCTACCTAGAGATGGCGGAGATGAACGGCTTCGAGGACCCGGCGCCCGGCTCCCGGCCCCGACTCATCGGCAGGGCGGACTCCCCGGAGAGCCTTCAGGGGGAGGCGATCCTCAAGAAGGCGGTGGCGGAAGGTGGGTGCCGCGCTCGCGAGACGCCCCTGGTGCTCGGGACTGCGACTCCCAAGCGCCTGGGGAGCGCCCGGCGGGCAAAGGCTCGGCTGGGCGCTGGCCTCCTCTCCTGCTCCTCCCCGCCAAAACCAGTTTTTGCGTTTGCAGTGGAAGGCCTGCAGAGTTTGATCTTCACCCAGCTAGGGGGGTCCGCGGCCCCCGCCCGCTCCGAGGACACCACCGGCGGGTCGAGCCTGCTGAGGCGCGCAGAGACCTTTGGGGGGTACGACAGCGCCACGGCCGGCCTGGCCAAAAGTAAGTGCCCCCCTTAAAATTGGGGGGGGGGGAGAGAAAGGCTTAATTGTCATGGACTAGTTGGAGGCAGAGGGATGGTGGGAGGAACCAGCTAGTTGTTTAGTCGTGTCCGCCTCTTCATGACCCCCTGGACCAGAGCACGCCAGGCCCTCCTGTCTTCCACTACCTCCCGCACTTTGGTCAAACTCATGCTGGTAGCTTCGAGAACACTGTCCCACCATCTCGTCCTCTGTCGTCCCCTTCTCCTTGTGCCCTCCATCTTTCCCAACATCAGGGTCTTTTCCAGGGAGTCTTCTCTTCTCCTGAGGTGGCCAAAGTCTTGGAGCCTCAGCTTCAGGATCTGTCCTTCCAGTGAGCACTCAGGGCTGATTTCCTTCCGAATGGAGAGGTTGGATCTTCTTGCAGTCCATGGGACTCTCAAGAGTCTCCTCCAGCACCAGAATTCAAAAGCATCCATTCTTCGGCCATCAGCCTTCTTGATGGTCCAGCTCTCACTTCCATACATCACTACTGGCTCCCAGAACTAGGAGAGGCATTTAAAGGGTGGAGAAGAGATTGTCTGCACATAGGCACAGTCGTGGATTGCTTGGAAAAAGCAAAAGAGGAGGGGACTTATGCGGCTGTCATGGACAGGCAGAGGAATGGGGGGGGGCACCAGCTGGGGAACCCCCAAGGGAAGAAGGCTCGGAGCCTGGGGAACGGGGCGACGATGAGTGGTCAGAGGGAGAAGACTGGGCAGAGGAGTTGGGGGAAGCTGAAGAGGGAACAGGGTTTGGTGAGCGGGGAGATTCTGTGGCAGAGAGCAGTCCAGAATCGGCAGCAGAAGCGGAAGCAGGAGAGAAGGGAAGCCAAGAGGCGGAGATGAAGTCACAGGGGTCTCCCCCTCCTGTGACAAGCTCCCTCTCTGCTGGTCTCCCAGAACCAAGAGAGGCATGAAAAGGGCGGAGGAGAGGTTGGATGCCCGAAGGCGTAGTCTCCGATTCCTTGGGGAAAACCCTGGAGAGAGGAAAGGGGACTTAGGCAGCTGAGGGAAGGCAAGGATTTCCAGATTCGGCCACTGATTTTGAGAGCTGCCAGAGATGAGATCAGGACTGGCACTCCCGGGCAGATTGTGTTTTTGCCAACAAAGAGTAACTACCTGTTTCTGAACAGTGCTGCTCCTTTGACAGCACCCTTGCCTTGCCATCCGTAGCAGGGTACCCCCTCTCACCCCACCACCTGCCTTCTCTTCCCCAGTGGGCAGTTTCAAGAGGAAGGTCTACGGCGGGGAGCAGCGCCTGCGGGACCGCCGAGCCCCCCCTGCCAACCCGGAGGACCCCCCTTCAGCCGGAGGAGAGGAAGGGCTGCGATTGGTAAGGGGGTGGGGGGCCAAGTCACAAGTAGGGAGGACCAGAGGCCGGAAGAGGTCACTGTTTGGGAATGAAGTCTAAAACAATTTAATTTTCAAAAAATTAAAATGCCCCCCCCCCTCTCTTTCTGCCTTTCTGCAGGGTGACAGTGTAAGGCAGGAACGTCCCAGCAGCTCCCTGGAAACAGAGTCGGAGGTAAGCACACGGGCAGGATCCTGGGCGCTGCCCTCCTGCCCTTGGGGCTTCCTAGCCGCTTCCTAGCGCAAGGGCATGTGCAAAGCAGTTTGGGGTCTGGGCGAAGGGCAGGCAGGTATTCAAACGGGAGAGGGAAGCTCTGGTGGGCCTGAACCAGCAAGGAGATTTTCCCCTTGAAAGATAGATCTCCCCAAACCAGTTGGAAGTCCATTTCGTAATTTCGTAATTTTTGACCTGGCAATATATCGCGGGGTTTGTGTGCTGTGCAAAAATCACAATGTGGGGAAAACCGGGAAGCCAGCCATGTTTTCTCTCGATTCCTGCAGCCCCTGTTAACTCTGCTGGCTCCGCTTTGCAGGGGGCAGCGAATTGCGAGAGCAGTCGCCGGCAAAAATCTCAATACAGGGAAAACCGTGCCTCCCCGTAGCTCCATCCTTGATTCAGACATCGTGATCTCTCAGTACAGTGGTGCCTTGGTTCTCAAACTTAATCTGTTCCGGGAGTCCGTTTGACTCCTGAAACGGTTCGGAAACCAAGGCGCAGTTTCTGATTGGTGCAAGCGCCCCGGAAACGATAGCTGACAGCCGCGTCGGATGTTCGGCTTCCAAAAAACGTTCGCAAACCGGAACACCCACTTCTGGGTTTACGGCATTCAGGAGCCAATTTGTTTGTTGCACTGTGTATTGCAATCTTTAGCTGGTGATATATTGCAATGTTAAAATTTGGGGATTGCTTAGCACTGCTTGACAGCCTTTTGTTTCTTCCTTCAGCTCGTCCAAAGGGTACAGACCCTCTCCCAGTTGCTTCTCAGCCTCCAGGTAAGGGGACCCCCACTTCTCCCTCTGCGCCCCCCAGATTTAGGGCAGCAGACGGGGTCACAGGGAGCACAATTTGCAGAGAGAAACAAGGCCCCGCAGCTTAGAAGCCCACGGAGAAGGATACCCCCTCTGTGCATCAGACCCCTCCCTCTGTCTTCATGGGACCCTCCCTGTTCTACTCCGTTCAACACCTCTTGCGATGGTTTGACCCCTTTCCATTTTAACAGCACAGATTCTACAAACTCCATCCTTATCTCCTTGAAATCATTTCTCCTGCATACTCCCCATCTTACCTTAACGGCACACGTTAATTTATCATTAATAGCTATATCCCACACCTCTGTATACCATTCTTCCATTTTATATTCTGCTTGCCCCTTCCTAGCTAACATAATTTGTGCCGCTGTCAATGAATTTGTGAGCCAGTCCTTCCTAGCCTGCGAACCTTCCGCCCCATCGTAAATCCATAATAACGCTGCCTCGGTCCGCTTTGCCCCAGTGATTTCTGTCACAGTCAGACCTCAGTTTTCGAACGTGATCCATTCCGAGAGACCATTCGGCTTCCAAAACATTTGAAAACTGAGTTGTAAAGTGCCGTCTGATAACCATTGAGGAAATTGAAGGGAAAAAACCTCAGCGGAAGCTGTTTGACTTCTGAGGCACGTTTGAAAATGGAAGCAATTACTTCTGGGTTTTCGTGATTCGAAAGCCGAAATGTTTGGCTTCCGAGAAGCTAAAAAACCGAGGTGCCACTGTATCTCCTTAAACACACTTTGCCAGAAAATTTCTTTCTTTCTCACTCACTCACTCACTCACTCACTCACCCCTTTCTCCCCCTGGCAGGCCGTCATGGCCCAGCAAAACAGCTGAAATAATAATTATAATATTATTATTTATACCCTGCCCATCTGGCTGGCTTTCCCCAGCTGCTGCTGCTGCTGCTGCTGCTGCTTCTTCTTCTTCTTCTTCTTCTTCTTCTTCTTCTTCTTCTTCTTATTATTATTATTATTATTATTGGCTTTCCCCTGCTGCTGCTGCTGCTTCTTCTTCTTCTTCTTCTTCTTCTTCTTCTTCTTATCATCATCATCATCATCATCATCATCATCCAGCCAGTCCCTGACATCAGGGCCCCCGGCTTTCCTCTCCGTCTCTTTTGCGCTTTGCTTTGGCGAGTCCCTCCCTCCCTCCCTCTCTTTCTTTCTTTCTTTCTTTCTTTCTTTCTCACTCACTCACCCCTTTCTCCCCCCGGCAGGCCGTCATGGCCCAGCAAAACAGCTGAAATAATAATTATAATATTATTATTTATACTCCGGCCATCTGGCTGGTTTCCCCCGAAATGTTTGGCTTCTGAGATGCTTGAAAACTGAGGTACCACTGTATCTCCTTAAACAGACTTGGCCAGAAAATTTCCCTCCCTCCCTCCCTCCCTCCCTTCCTTCCTTCCTTCCTTCTCACTCACTCCCCGCTTTCTCCCCCCGGCAGGCCGTCCTGGCCCAGCAGGAGAGCTACCTGGAGGTCCAGCGGAGCGCCCTGCTGGACCGGGAGCGCCAGTTCCGCCTGCAGTCGACGCGGGGCAGCCTTCTTCTGGAGCAGGAGCGCCAGCGCAACTTTGAGAAGCAGCGGGAGGAGCTGGCCCACGTCCAGAAGCTGCAGGGCCAGCTGAAGGCGGAGCAGCGGCGCTGGGAGCGAGAGCGGGAGCGCCAGCGGAGGGAGGCGGAGGCGGCGGAGGCCCGGCTGCGCCTGCGGGAGGAGGAGGCCCGCCAGCTGAAGGAGCGGCTGGGGCAGGAGCGCCAGGAGCTGGAGCGCCAGCGAGAGGCCTACCAGCACGACCTGGAGCGCCTGCGTGAGGCCCAGCGGGCCGTCGAGAGGGAGAGGGAGCGGCTGGAGCAGCAGCGGAGGCTGAAGAAGCAGAGCGCCAGCGCCTTCTCGCCTCCGGAGGCAGGGCAGGTGAGCGCGGGCTCCTGGGCGGGTGAGACTGCTGCCAACCGTGGCAGGGGCACAAAGCACAGCAGACCGGATGGATGCGGAGGAATTGGGCAGGGGGGCAGGAATAAGAATACAGTGGTACCTCGGGTTAGTGGGACACGGGTGGCGCTGGGGGTTAAACCACAGAGCCTTGGACTTGCCGATCAGAAGGTCGGCGGTTCGAATCCCCGCAATGACGGGGTGAGCTCCCGTTGCTCGGTCCCTGCTCCTGCCAACCTAGCAGTTCGAAAGCACGTCAGAGTGCAAGTAGATAAATAGGTACCGCTCCAGCGGGAAGGTAAACGGCGTTTCCGTGCGCTGCTCTGGTTCGCCAGAAGCGGCTTAGTCCTGCTGGCCACATGACCCGGAAGCTGTACGCCGGCTCCCTCGGCCAATAAAGCGAGATGAGTGCCGCAACCCCGGAGTCGGCCACGACTGGACCTAATGGTCAGGGGTCCCTTTACCTTTGGTTACAGACGCTTCAGGTTACAGACTCCGTTAACCCAGAAATAGTACCTTGGCTTAAGAACTTTGCTTCAGGATGAGAACAGAAATCGTGCTCCGGCGGCAGCAGGAGGCCCCATTAGCTAAAGTGGTGCTTCAGGTTAAGAACAGTTTCAGGTTAAGTACGGACCTCCGGAACGAATTCAGTACTTAACCCAAGGTCCCGCCGTATGGTAGGATCCAGCCTCATCCTTTCCGTTGTTTCCGCAGGGCCCCTTGGGCCACTCTGCCAGCTTCAACGGAGAAGGCCTGGAGGGCAGCAAGCCGGGCGGGCGAGGGAGCGTCGTCTCCGCAACGGACTACCTGGAGCGGGGGGAGCTGGCCCGCCGAGACAGCGCCGCCTCGCCCGCCCTGGAGGGGGTCCGCCCGGTGCTGCCCCTCAAGACCGAGGTGCCCCTCCACCTCCTGAGCGCCACCAACCAGATCCAGAAGCCGGCAGCCGTCCAGCAGCAGATCCCCACCAAGCTGGCTGCCTTTACCAAGGGCAGCAAGGAGAAGGCGGGCAAGGGCTCCGCCAAGGCCTCCCACCGGACGGAGAGCTCGGGTGAGTGGCGCGGGGGCCGCAGGAGGGGGCGCGGGGGCCGCTGGGGGCGGAGGTTGCCGCCACAGGATGAACATGCATCATGGTAAGCACGCAGGGTGAACGAAGGTGCAAAATGAGGGTTATAATACAGTGGTGCCTTGATTCTCAAACTTAACCGGTTCCAAAAGCAAAGCGTTCCAAAACCAAGTCGCGCTGCTTTCCCATAGGAATTCATGCAAATCGGATTAATCTGTTCCAGACTTTTAAAGACAAGAATTTAACATCAATTTTACTGCCTAATAGACTACTGATCCATAAAATGAAAGCAATAAACAATGTACAGTGGTACCTCAGGTTACAGACGCTTCAGGTCACAGACTCCGCTAACCCAGAAATAGTACCTCAGGTTAAGAACTTTGCTTCAGGATGAGAATAGAAATTGTGCGGCGGCAGTGGGAGGCCCCATTAGCTAAAGTGGTGCTTCAGGTTAAGAACAGTTTCAGGTTAAGAACAGACCTCCAGAACGAATTAAGTTCTTAACCCGAGGTACCACTGTAACTGCAGTCACACAATCAATCAATCAGTAGCTGAACTAAGTTCACACAATCACAAAAACAAAACAAAAAGAGCCGCAAAAACAAATGAAATAGGAAAAACAGACAGACCTCAGCGTAACACTCAAAACGGAGCACGTTCGGCTTCCAAAAGAAGTTCGCAAACTGGAACACTTACTTCCGGGTTTTCAGCGTTTGAGGACCAAGGTCCCACTGTATGGCTTTTTGCTGCATGGGTCTCATATAACGGCCTTGTTATAGCACCTACCTGGAACCCCACAAAACCTGCCGACGTCCTGCAGTCCCAGAATGCAGGCGTTTCCCCTGGCGTCTGTTAACGGAGTCCCCGTTGGCAGGGACCCCAGGGGTCCTCTCTTGCCCCGGCCCCCTGCAATGCAGGAACCCAAGGAAGCTCCAAGGACCCGCCATAATTTTCTCGGAGGGTCTCCTTTCTGTGAGTCATTTTGGACGCACAGCTGTCCATGGAGGCGCAGGTCAATTCTGTGTCCAGGACGGCTGTCTCCCAGCTCCATCTGGTACGCAGGATGAGACCCTCCCTGCCCGCGGACTGTCTGGCCAGAGTGGTGCATGCTCTGGTTATCTCCCGCTTGGACTACTGCAACGCGCTCTACGTGGGGCTACCTTGGAAGGTGACCCGGAAACTGCAATTAATCCAGAATGCGGCAGCTAGACTGGTGACTGGGAGTGGCCGCCGGGACCACATAACACCGGTTCTGAGAGATCTGCATTGGCTCCCAGTACGTTTCCGAGCACAATTCAAAGTGTTGGTGCAGACCTTGAAAGCCCTAAACGGCCCAGTATACCTGAAGGAGCATCTCCATCCCCATTGTTCAGCCCGGACACTGAGGTCCAGCGCCGAGGGCCTTCTGGCGGTTCCCTCATTGCGAGAAGTGAGGTTACAGGGAACCAGGCAGAGGGCCTTCTCGGTAGTGGCGCCCGCCCTGTGGAACACCCTCCCACCAGATGTGAAGGAAATAAGTAGCTATCCTATCTTCAAAAGACATCTGAAGGCAGCTCTGTTTAGGGAAGCTTTTAACATTTAACGCTGTATTGTTTTTAATACTTGATTGGGAGCCGCCCAGAGTGGCTGGGGAAACTCAGCCAGATGGGCGGGGTATAAATAATAAATTATTATTATTATCCTTATTTCTCCTTCCAGCGTCGGTCGACCTGAGGCAGCTCTTTCCCCGGTCGGCAGGCAAAGACGAGCCTCCCTCCCGCATCCGCAACTCCATGAGCCCCGTCTTTCCACACAGCCAGAACGTGGCCTTCCTGCCAGGTAAGTCGGGCAGCGGGCGAGAGAGGGGGCCCCGCCCAGCTCACCATGCGCCTGTGGCCCACTCTCCCTCTTCTCCCCGCAGAGCCGCCTGCCGAGGGCGCCCACCCGGACCCCCTGCCCCCTGCCGCCAACCTCTTCAAGCCCAACAGCGTCCACGCCCTCCCGCCAACTCCGGACGATCTGGCCAAGGAAGACGTCATTTTCTTCTGACGTGTGCCAGCTGCCCAGCCTCCGAGGGACCGGGCCCCTTTCACTTGCCAGGACAGAGGCCAGGAAACAGCAGTGTTTTGGGGGGAGAAGGCATCTTTCTCCGGACAGTCGTTCGGCTGCACACGGATGCCCCAATTTCACCCGCCTTGCTCTCTCTCTCTGGGGCACCGCTGTCGTTTTTTAAGCACCTTCCCCAGTGGGGCAAGAGAGAGCCGAGTTTGCCAACAGAGGTGCCAGCTTAAAGGGTGGACCCCGCTTCCTCCGAAGACAGGCCTCGGCGGGCACAGAGAAACTTTGCGGCGATGCCCCTTGGTCTTGGGCAAAGGGGTGCCTTCCTTAATCCGCCGGGAGCCACACAGGGGCGTCCGGCTTTGTAGCAAATGACTCTTGTGTTTTCCTCCAAATCTGGCTTCTCGCAGGCCGGCGTGTTCTGCGTCCGACCCAACGGTGCCCTCGCCGCCAAACGCTCATCCGCTTCCTTTGCAGGAATCCCCCCCCCCCATAGATTTTTTTATTTGCCCCAGCTTCAAACCTCTCCGCCACCAAGGGATCTTTTCGGAATGGACCCTGCCACTCTCTACCCCTGCTTCCCGCAAACGCTCACCTCCTGAAAGGTCGCTTATCTTAACATTTTTTTTGGGGGGGGGACTGCAGCCTCGCAGAGATGCGAGATGGGCTCTTTGCTCCTCCCCAGATACCTGCGCTCTCCGAAAAGTTGCGGCTTCTGTGCTCGGTCCTCGGGGGGCGTCGGAAGGGCGAGCCCCCCGTCGCAAGAGGCTCCCGACCGCCCTTCCATCAAGGTGGGGCCATTTCTTGTAATAACTGCGCATTTCCTCCCCGTTTTTTGAAAGGGAAGCCCTCTTTCTGCACCATGTCCACGCTCTGCTTGCCTATTAGATTTCTCCCTCGGGGGAGCTCCCTTCGGGGACGGGACCAGTGGCAATTTAAAGGGGCCCCCCGCTGCCTTTCACGGGGGTGGGGGGTCAGGCACAGTCCACAGGCGGCCGAGGACAGGCGACTCGCCAACTGGGGTTCAGGGGGAGAAAGGTCCCCTAAAGGCAAACATTTCCCTCTGACGCTGCTGCCCCCCCCCCCCCCGGGGGTAAAAATCGCTCTGTGTTTTGAATATTTATTTGTTTACTATGTGTACGCCTCCTTGAGACCCCCTTGAGTGCGAGAGGTGGCCCGTGCATAAATAAATGAATAAATATAGATATATATATTGCCTTTTGCCTGGTTGCTGCGGCTTGAGCAGGAAGGAATCGCAGCCAAGGAATCCCCCCCCACACAGGGAAGAGGCTGCAGACCCTCTGGAACTCCCCACTGGCTGAAGGAGAGACCCCCCAAACCCCTAATCCTGTCCCGGTTCTAGGGATTAAGAGTGCAGGAACAAGAGATCTCAAGGGTGCAGGGGGGGTCTTTTGGGGGGACGGAATCATAACCGAAGGACCTCTTAACTGCGTCCGGAGTCGGAGCCCGTGCCTGGCTTGCAAAGCCAGGCCCCCAACCCGTGCAAGATCCGTGGGTCAAGGGGGGAGGCGTTCGTGGGGGTCGCAGGCAATAAAGGAGGCTCCCCGCTGACCCCAGTTTGCAGGATACTTCCTCTCTGCATTTTATTAGCTTGCCCGCGACCGGTTTACACGGTGTGCATTGGACGGGCTTCCGATCCGTGCCTGTGAGGGGCTCTTTTTGCCCCATGGGGGGGCAGGCTCTGGGTTTCCAAGGGCAGAAAGCTCCCCGTTTCGTGGCACTGGCAGGAATTTCGAGGGGGTTGTCCGGTCTCACGCTGCTTCCTCTCACGCGGCTCCCCCCGCGTAGGTCTGGTAGACTCCGATGAGGGACGACGTCGTCCCCAGCAGCCCCACGAACCAGGGGGGGAACCTCCCGGCCCACAGCACCCCCGGGGGCAGCCAGTGGACGGCGTTGCAGAGGTCCGCCAGGTTGCCGGCGACGGTCAGGGCTTCGGCCCGGGCTCGCACCCTCGCCCTCCGAAGGGAGTCCTTGCTGCGGGGAGACGGAGGGAAGGGGGGGTCAGTTGGAAAGGGACCCCCAAAGCCCATCCAGACCAGCCCCTCCAAAGCATGGAAGTGTGGAGCTGGACTTAAGGGGCTTCAGGTTAGCCTGGACTGAGCAGAAGACAGCGCGTGGGGTTTTTTGGGGGCGTATCCCATAACCAGAACACAGGTGGCGCTGTGGGTTAAACCACAGAGCCTAGGGCTTGCCGATCAGAAGGTCGGCGGTTCGAATCCCCGCAATGACGGGGTGAGCTCCCGTTGCTCGGTCCCTGCTCCTGCCAACCTAGCAGTTCGAAAGCACGTCAAAGTACAAGTAGATAAATAGGTACCGCTCCGGCGGGAAGGTGAACGGCGTTTCCGTGTGCTGCTCTGGTTCGCCAGAAGCGGCTCAGTCCTGCTGGCCACATGACCCGGAAGCTGCACGCCGGCTCCCTCGGCCAATAAAGCGAGATGAGCGCCGCAACACCAGAGTCGGCCACGACTGGACCTCATGGTCAGGGGTCCCTTTACCTTTACCTATCCCATAACCAGGACGGAGGGAGGGGGGCCTCTCGCCTGCCGCAGGAATAGGGGGCCGGTTCCGAAATATTTGCCGTGAGAAACAGCTCCTACCTGGCCTGCTTCGGCCGCCGCCTTCTCAGCTGGCACAAAATCCTCAGGGATCTGGAAATGGGAGGGTCGAAAATGAGCCTTTTGCAGAAGGGACCCAAGGGTCATCTAGCCCAACCCCCTCAAACCCACAACTTGCAAGGCTCCACCAGCCAGCTGGAGGCAAGGAGCTGTTGCGCCCGGGGTCCCTTCTCTGCCCCCCCCCCCGGCGTTCCTTACCGTGCGATTCCCAGCAGCAGGGAGGTCGCCCAGAGCAGGGTGCTCAGCACCCACCACTTCCCCGAGTCGCCCCGAATGACCTTGGCGTCCGCTGCCCAGGCCAGGTGTTCGCAGGGGTAGTAGAGCTGGTCAGCCACGTTGCTGGCCACCGAGAGCCAGCGGACGGCGGGGTCCTCCTCCTGGGAAAGGGGGAGAAGGCTGGGTCCCTCTCGAGGAAGACCGGGGTCAGAGCTGCCCGCACGGGCCGGCAGCAGACTTTAGACGTCTTCCCTGGAGATACCACAACGCAAGGTGCTAGTCCCCATTGTGGGCACCTGCCTGCCTCAGGGAAACAATGGAATTGACCTCCGTGAGGCCCAAGCCTGGTCTGGGGGTCCTGGGCTGCCCAGGCGACAAGACCCCCTCGCTGATGGGGGGCCAGAGATTCCTGCATCGTAGGGGGTTGGGCTAGATGACCGCGGGGGTCCCAACTCTATTTTTCTTTTCTTGGCTGCAAGGGTTGCCAGAAGGTGCCACCCAACTGCCTTAGGGACTCCGCTCTGGATTTGTGTAGGGTTCCCCTCTGAGCCTATTCTTTTCCCAAAGTATTCCGCCAGGTTTTCCTTCTCCCCGATGGCGTCCCTTCCCAGGCGGACGGACCCCACCTGCCCCCCACTTCCCTCTCTGGCCTGGGCAAAACCAGCCTTCTTGACCATTGGCCCCCCTCTTGGTCCGCTCCAGACCCTGTCTTTGCCTGCAGGGGGAGCCCCTAACTCCCTTTGGGTTCCCTTGGCTCCCTTCACCCAGTTCAGTTCGCCGGACAGTCCAGTTTGCCGGACAGTCCGCAGGCAGGGAGGGTCTCATCCTGCGTCCCAGATGGAGCTGCCCTGGACACAGAACTGACCTGCGCCTCCATGGACAGCTGTGAGTCCAGAATGACCCCCAGGCTGCGCACCTGGTCCTTTGAGGGCACAGTTGCCCCATTCAGGACCAGGGAGTCCCCCACACCTGCCTGACCCCTGCTTCTGTCTTGTCAGGATTCATCCTCTCCCCTCTTGCGACTCCCAGCAGTGCCTCTGAGCGCGGGCAGAGCGCCCAGCAGCCCCGTGAGTCTTCGCCACTCCCAGGAATTGCTGCGGTTCCCTTTGGTGGCATCGCCTAGATGGGGTTCCTCGCCCTTGGGTGCCGGCCACCCCTTGCCGCTCTTCCTGGGTGGGGGCGAAGGTCCGCCCTCCAGCCACCCCCCTCGCGCCACGGGCGGTCAAAGGGCGCCGGGCACCCCACGCCTTCTGCAGCTGCAAACACCTTGTTTGTGTGACGCATACTTCGGTCCCGTGCTCCTCCTGTGTTTGCGCAAGCGAAAAAAGAGGAGTGTTTACTCTGAAGTCACATGGGGAAAGTCACTTTGCTCCTTCTAGGAAGCAGGGGGAACCGGCGTGGGCAGGATCTCTGCGGGGCCAGAGGGCGGGTGTGCTTTTGCTGTCCGAAAATATCCCTCTGTGATAAGCGATGGGTGGCTGGGGAAACCCGGTCAAATGGGCAGGGGTACAAATAATTAAAAATCTATTATTATTATTAACAGGCCAGCTGTTTGAATAGAAGTTATTGACACGGATAGAAGTTATTGCAGCTGTCGTAGAATATGGGGTTATCATCTTGATTGGAGCGTAATGGGAACTAATGGGATTTTTGGAACGCAGGTATAAAGAAAATCATTCTAGCACGCAGGCGGACCCCACCTAAATTGTCAAACCTGTTCCGGGAGACCGTTTGACAACAAAAAACCGAAAGCTTCAATACAATAGGGAAACTCAAAAACGGAAGCTGCGTGGCACGTTCGGCTTCCGAAAATGGTTCGGAAACCAGAGCGGTTGTTTCTGGGTTTCCGGCCTTCGGGAGCCAAAACGTTCCAAAACGTTGACTGCATTTGTCAGATTGGTATTGACAGCTGCACTGCAATTTGGCGTCGTTATAACGAGGCTACCACTGGGTTGTAATTGAAAATTATTAATGATATATATTTAAACAGGCCAGCTGTGCCACAGCTGTGACTCTCCCCAGTACACTGCCTCCAACAGGGGAGGGACAGCATCGCTTTTGTAGTTCGACAACCTTCCCCAACCATTTCTCTGACCCTCTTTTAACGCTGAGAGCCCTGCAGCAGCAGGGCCAGCAGGAGAATCGTACAGCTGGGAGGGACCCCAAGGGTCATCCAGCCCAACCCCTGGCAATGCAGGAATCTGTTTTTTGACCCCTGAGTTGTGCTCCTTTCTCACAAAAATGAAGTGATATTTCCTGGTGCCCGTGCTTCCGAGCACAGCACTTGTGCCGAGTCAGGTGGGACCCCCAGAGGTCATCCATCCCAACCCGCTGCCGGGGAGGAAAACCACAGCTAGCTCAGTGTCGCCCGCACTGGCTGGCAGCTCTCCTGGGTTTCAGGCTGGGCAAATTCAGGCCCCCCAACACCTCCCCACTGCCCCAGGGTCACCCACCTTCGGCCCCAGGCCGTACTGGCGGCTGTAGGCGAGCATGGAGAGGTCGTCGAAGAGACGGAGGACGGTCCGGCAGTGGCTGAGCTGAGCCGATATCGCCAGGAGGCTCTGGCCGAGCGGGGACTCCCTGGGGTGGCTCCTGGCGGCCATGGCCCCCCCTGCCAGCTGGCAGCCATACCCGAGGGTGCGGACCTGGCGGAAGGGTGGGGAGACGAGATCGCGGTTACCTCTGCGTTTTGGAACACGGATACGCTGCTTCCATTGTCGCCGGGGGCTCCTTATTCAAAAAGCATCACAATTGGGTATAAGATACGTGTTTAAACGATCCTAGAGCCGGAAGGGTCCCCCGGGGGTCATCCAGTCTGACCCCCTGCAATGCTAAAGCATCCAGGACAAGCTCTGCTTCGAAACCTCCAAGGAAAAGATCGGAACCCATCTGGGATTCAGCTGTCCGTTAATACTACGCTTATGGAAAAGTAAGCGAGGCAATGTCGTTGTCCTCGCTGTGATTCCTGCATTGGGGTGGGAGTTTTTGGAGTGGGTGACTTTTAGGTCCCCCCCTACAACGGACGGACAAATCCAGCTGCTTCTTTAAAAAATAGAATAAAAATTAATTTTTATTAGATTTCCAAATTGCCACGGATTTAAACTCAAATCCAAGTATTCACAGAACGTCTTTTGTTTCCTAAACTGATTTCTCCAAACCCTTTTTTCCTGCTGCGTCGTATATCAACCTGTGATCACACAATCACCTCAGATGCAATTACCGTATTTTTTGCTCTATCAGACTCACTTTTTCCCTCCTAAAAAGTAAGGGGAAATGTGTGTGCGTCTTACGGAGCGAATGCAGGCTGCACAGCTATCCCAGAAGCCAGAACAGCAAGAGGGATTGCTGCTTTCACTGCGCAGCGATCCCTCTTGCTGTTCTGGCTCCTGAGATTCAGAATATTTTTTTTCTTGCTTTCCTCCTCCAAAAACCAGGTGCATCTTATGGTCTGGTGCGTCTTATACAGCGAAAAACACGGTATTTTATTGTTTTCCTTCCGGAAACCGGCTTCAATCCGGACCCCCGTTCTGCACTTTGTAAGGAATCGACCTTTTTCTCTGTGGCTCGTTGGAACTCCCTGCCAATGGATGGCTTTTGCTCCGCTGCTTCTGCCGCCTGCCGAAAAACCTTTCCGTCTGGACGAGCCTGGTCCAGACCTTTCAGATGCTGGCATCGCTGAACTACGGGGCCGAAAGGGACAAACTTTGCATGGGGTCATCTCTTGCTGCTCACTTTCCCCGCCCAATTCCAAACAAAATAAACGCAAATTTGTCCTAATAAATCTACCGACCCAGGCAGCTTGCAGAGATCCCTTCGTGGCCCCGCACATTCCTGGAAGGTTCACTTATGTTTAGCCAACGTCTTTCGCAAATCTGGAGCAGGAAGGCGTGGGAGCGCCAGAAATTTGGGTTTCCCCTTCCTCCATCCAGATTTTTTCGGTTTTAAATAGAACAAAATGTGTCGGTTGCCTTTCTTTTTTTTAAGGCCACTGCGAGATAAGAAAGGAACAATTGCATTTATTTATTAACAACGATCGGCATTCATTTATTTTTAGCAGGTGAGGGACAAGGTCAAAATGTAAAGTCGGACGAGGAAATGGTGTTTTTTTATTTTATGCCTCTGCCCGCTTTCGGACATTACGACAATTTCAAGTTTTCTCTATGCTCCGTTAGGAAGCAGGGGGGAACGGCTGCCAGCCAGTGCACGCAACACTGAGGCGGCCGGATTGGCGGTCCGACTGGACACAAGTTAAATCTGAACCAGGAGGACTGGGAGCTTGATTTTCTTATTAGGCGATTCTGAAAATCTAGTCTGCTTTCCAGGCCACGCCCACTACCCACTAGGCCACGCCCCTGCCTCTATTAAGCCCCGCCCTGCCTCTTAACCGTCTCATCCTTTATCAAGCCCTGCCCACTACGCCTTAAGCCCCGCCTGTATCAGGCTCCTCCCACTCCAATCAAGCCCCGCCCCACTGCTCTTAACAGGCAGCCCAGTCCGCTTTCCAGGCCACGCCCACTACCATTAAGCCACGCCCATACCAGACTCCTCCCACTCCAATTAAGCCCCGCCCCACTGCTCTCAACAGGCAGCCCAGCCTGCTTTCCAGGCCACGCCCACTATCCATCAAGTCCCGCCCATATCAGACCCCTCCCACTCCAATTAAGCCCCGCCCAACTACTAAGAGGCAATCCAGCCTGCTTTCCAGGCCACGCCCACTACACACCAAGCCACGCCCAGCATTCATTAAGCCAGGCCCACATCAGACTCCTCCCACCTCCGTTCAGCCCCGCCCCGCTGCTCTTGACAGACAGAAAGCCTGCTTTCCAGGCCCCGCCCCCTTTCCAGCGCCCGCCTCCCTTAAGCCCCGCCCCGCCCCTCTTGACAGACAGGCTCCCCCCCCTTCCCTCACCGCGCGGTCTCTGCCCCGGTGCGTCTCCAGCAGCGCCACCAGCGCGCCCAGCAGGCCCTCCGCTCCCGCCGCCATGGCAACGCTTCCGGGTTCCCCCGCCCACTGGAGCCCTCCAATCACGCGCCGCCCTGGAGGAGGCGCGGAACTACAAGTCCCAGGAGTCCTTGCGCGGCGGTGGACGGGCAGCCGGAGGGGCCAAAAGCGGGCGCGAGCGGAGGGAAACAGCGAAGGTCGTTACAGAGAGAGAGTAGGAAGGAAGGATGGATGGATGAATGAATGAATGGTTGGATGGTTGATTGGAAGGAGGAAGAATAGATATAACGGGGGGAAAGAGTGGGGTGCTGGAGCCGAGATTGCTGCTTTGCTGCGGGTTGGGATGGATGACCTCTGGGGTCCCTTCCCACTCTGCCATTCTGTGGTTCTTTGCTGCAACTGCTGGCCACAAACGGAAACAAGAGAACTCCCCTCGTATTGGGAAACCGTTTATCGCCTTTTGTGCAAATATCAGCCGGGCATAAGAATTTATCTACTCAATTAGTTTCATTTATCCAGTGCTTTTTTTCCTTCAAAAAAATGTTACGGGGTATAGTCTCATTTTGACTCGAGGAAATCACCATTGGGCAGTTCAAATCCGGAAAAAGACAGACAGTAAATGGACTGGTTTTGCCGACAGCTTTGCAAGGGGTTGGGCTGGATGACCACTGGAGTGCCCTCTCAGTTCTGTGCTTCCAGGTCCGGTCCTTTTCCTCTTTTGGCCAATGTCACAGCGAGATGCATGGCGCAAGCTTCCGGGGATCAGAGTCCGTTCCGTCTGGCGTTGTCCTCACTTGACAGGCGCCACGAGGGCACAGAGATTGAGAAGTTGGCAGGAACCCTTTCCCATGCGTGGACAGAAAGAGAAGAAGCAAACGGGGAGGACAGAGGACCACAAAAGCCGAGAACGGAGCTCCAAAACAGCCAGAGGAATTGGAGAGATCGTAGAATGAGCTGAGAACGAGGCTTTATTTTTTATATATATAATATTTTTTATTAATTTTTAGCATACAAAATTTTTCAAGACATACCGCACAAATTATTATACATATGTCCTTGTTTGGACTTCCTTCAGCATCCCTGATAGCCTTCCGTCTTGATTATTTCTCCTGCAATTCTTAACTTTCCTTTCCATTTTTACAATATTTCTTAAATTACTCCTCGCAGAACTTCTTGTCGTCCTACAAACGTAATCTGATCATCACAAATACTTTTCAGATACTCAGTAAATTTAGTCCAGTCTTCGGTAAACCTCTGGTCCCGCCGGTCTCGGATCCTTCCTGTTAGATTGTCTAATTCTGCGTAGTCCATCCATTTCATCCTCCATTCTTCTAATGTCGGTAGTTCTTCTTGCTTACATTTTTTGGGCCAGTAATGTTCTTGCTGCTGTTACTGCATAGAAAAACAACTTACCTTATCTTTCCTGTTTATATCATTTCCAACAATACCTAGAAGAAATGCTTCCGGTTTTTTAATAAAAGCGTATTCCAACATTTTTTTCGACTCATTATATATCATCTCCCCGAAGCATTTCCCCTTTTTACATTCCCACCACATACGATAAAATAATCCTTCTTTTTCTTTACATTTCCAAGATTGATTACGGACTTTATACATTTTTCCTAACTTAACTGGTGCGATGTACCATCTCTACATCATCTTCATGATAACTAGGCTTTCAAGTTTGGCCTCAACGAAGAAGGGAGATAAAATGAATCAGAGGCTGGGCACGGCTTCCCTTTTCTTTGGCGGGGGTCCAGCTCCGCACTCGCAAGTTTTAAACGGCCGCTCCGTTTCTTCAGATCCCAGCATTGCAGGGGTTGGTCTGGATGACCCTTGGGGGTCTCTTCCGGCCCTTCCCATTCTAGGCTGTCAGTGTCTTTCTGTCTGAAAGCTAAAGGCTGCGGGTTCTCATTGCGACGATTTTTAAAAAAAATCATTTTTATTGAATGGTTTTATGTTACAAAAAACAATACAGCCATACTACCACTAAATATAATTAAGAAATAAAAATTATATACATCAATATTTGATATTTACTGTCTTATTTCCTCCCAAACATTACATACAACAACACACATATGTGCAGACACCCACACACCCACACAAAATGATCATAGACAGACAGACAGATGATAGATAATATTTTGGAAATGTACATTCAGTTGTTTTTTTCCTTTAATTTTTTGGGGGGCCCCCAAGAGAGTGGGGCCCTAAGCTAGAGCTTGTTGAGCTTAGACGTAAATACGGCACTGGTCCCACCTAGCCTGGCCCAGCCCCACAGCGGATCTGGCTCCGTGCCTCGGTGTTGCCACCACAAACCTTCTTTGCCACGGCTGCCGTGTGCCCAGAAGGGATGCCCTCCTGGCAATGGGTTTCCCTCCCCGTGCCGCAGCCGCACGGGCTCGTAAAACACTCGGGACATGCGAGGATCCGGGCCGGGCCGGCTAGGCGTGCGCCCATAAAACCCATCTCCTTGGGCAGCGCAAAAAATAGGCCGTTGGGTCTTGGCTCAGTTCCCAGGGAAGGACAGCTGCTGGGCTTGCAGAAGGCTCCAGTCTCTGGCCAGGGCAGGTGTTTCTCTGAAATGTATTTTATCTAATTGACTTTTTATTTCTTCGCATATTGTATTGTTGTTGGCCGATGAATAAAGGTTCATTCATTCATTCCCAGCTGAGGGGGGATTTGAATCTGGGTCCTGCTCTGACGCTCTAACCACTAGGCCGCCGCTGCCTCTCCGTGGAACGAATTTTGGCCCTTCTTGCTGGCATGGAGGTTTTCTCGTGTGCCAGGGGAGCAGAGCTGGGTGGCACCTTGGACACCTGTTTCTCACAACACCTGCATCGGAATCGGAAAAGAGTCGATTTGGGTCCCTGGCGGTCATCTAGCCCAACCCCCTGAAGTGCAGGAATCTCTGCTTTCCTTTGGCCCATATCAGCGAGGTGGAGGGGGGGGTCTTGTCATCTGGGCAGCCCAGGACCCCCTGGCACCCTGCCCAGGCTTGCACCCCAGGGAGCTCATCGGTTTGACCTCACCCCCGGAGGTGCACTCCATTGTCTCCTAGGGACCAAATTTCCCCAGCCCGTTTGGATATAGTAGGAGATGCAGTATTTATGCACAAATTTCAGGAGTTATGCGGAATCTTTTTTAGCTCCTATGATCTTAGCGGCAATTAGACGGTCAAAAGCTATTTGCGGGGAAATGCAAATAAAAGGGGTTTCTTTGTTTGATGGAGGAGAAAGGATCAAGGGAGGCCAAGAACAGGTCCAGCGAGTTTGGGGAAGCAGTTTGGTCCGCTTGGGGCTGGGCATTTATGGGATCTCGCTGGCGCCAGACCAGACCAGTCGCTGCATGGAGACTAGAAGTCATTCCCTGGCCTGGCCAGTTTGGAGGCTTTGGCTGCGGGAGCAAAGAGCGGGTTCCCTTTGCCCCCCTCTCAAGACACTCAATTGCTGAGCCAGTTCTGAATTCACTTTGAAGCTCAACAGGCTATAGCTTAGGGCCCCACTCTCTTGGGGGCCCCCAAAAAATTAAAGGGGGAAAAAATACTGGATGTACAATTCCACAATATAAGAGAAAAAATGAATAAAATAAAACCTACATCCAGCAACTGTGTTTTGTGTTGTGTCGGCTTCTCTGATGTAAGTCATGGGCCCCGCCTGCTCCCTAAATATCACTGCTTTGCTCCTTTCTATATATAGGGTATATAAAGGTAAAGGGTCCATTAGGTCCAGTCGTGGCCGACTCTGGGGTTGTGGCGCTCATCTCGCTTTACTGGCCAAGGGGAGCCGGTGTACAGCTTCCGGGTCATGTGGCCAGCAGGACTAAGCCGCTTCTGGCGAACCAGAGCAGCGCACGGAAACACCGTTTACCTTCCCACTGGAGTGGTACCTATTTATCTACTTGCACTTTGAGGTGCTTTCCAACTGCTAGGTTGGCAGGAGCAGGGACCGAGCAACGGGAGCTCACCCCGTCATTGCGGGGATTCGAACCGCCAACCTTCTGATCAGCAAGGCCTAGGCTCTGTGGTTTAACCCACAGCGCCACCCGCGTCCCTATAGAGGGTATATACAGCATCTTAAAAAGCAGAGACATCACGTTGCCGACAAAGGTCCGTCTAGTTCAAGCTCTGGTTTTCCCAGTAGTGATGTATGGAAGTGAGAGCTGGACCATCAAGAAGGCTGATGGCCGAAGAATGGATGCTTTTGAATTGTGGTGCTGGAGGAGACTCTGGAGAGTCCCATGGACTGCAAGAAGATCCAACCTCTCCATTCTGAAGGAAATCAGCCCTGAGTGCTCACTGGAAGGACAGATCCTGAAGCTGAGGCTCCAAGACTTTGGCCACCTCATGAGAAGAGAAGACTCCCTGGAAAAGACCCTGATGTTGGGAAAGATGGAGGGCGCAAGGAGAAGGGGACGACAGAGGACGAGATGGTGGGACAGTGTTCTCGAAGCCACCAGCATGAGTTTGACCAAACTGCGGGAGGCAGTGGAAGACAGGAGGGCCTGGCATGCTCTGGTCCAGGGGGTCACGAAGAGGTGGACACGACTAAGCGGCTAAACAACAATGAACCTGAATATATATACACATAGCCCTCTATGGGTCTACTCTGAGCACAATGCGACTCGGAACCCCATTGTTTCACTGCGCAGTTATTTTTATTTCGCAAAGGAGAGGCTGATGCGTAAGGTGACCGAGTTTCCCACCTCCTTGAACTGAGAAAAAGCCCAGGAATGCGGCCGGGAGATAACCTGTGCCAGAAAATACCTGCCTGACTCCCGTTGCTTTGGCCTGGTTCCAGATCCGTCCAGCTTGGTATCTCTGCCAAGATGCAAAGCGACCCAGGAGGTGTTTTTCCCTCCCCAGTTTCTGCTTCTCTGCCTTCCTGGTTGCAGTTATTTATTATTGTTATTTTTTAAAAACCACTTTATTTTTTTTATTTTTTTACATATACATTACATAGTCAAATACTGTAGGTATTATAAATAAAACACCTCATGTGTTCTTCAACTTTAACGAGGCAAATTATATATTCACATTCGTCAAGTATTTATACATCTTTCCCTTTCCCCGTATTCCCTTGCGACACATGGCATCTTTCATTCTACCTCCTAATATTACTGTTGCATTTATATTTATTATCTAGCGGACGCAAAATTCTTTTTCTCCTTGACCTCTGGTGGGAGGGAGTTCCACAGGGCAGGCGCCACCACCGAGAAGGCCCTCTGCCTGGTTCCCTGTAATCTCGCTTTTTGCATTGAGGGAACCGCCAGAAGGCCCTCGGGCGAGGGACCCCGGTGTCCGGGGTGGAGATGTTTCTTCAGGTCTACTGGGCCATTTAGGGCTTTCAGGGTCAGCACCAACACTTTGAATTGTGGTTGGAAACGTCCTGGGAGCCAATGTAGGTCTCTCAGGACCGGTGTTAAGTGGTCTCCAGGTGTTAAGCCAGTCCCAGTCTGGCTGCCACATTCTGGATTAGTTGCAGTTTCCGGGTCACCTTCAAAGGTAGCCCCACGGAGAGCGCATTGCAGTAGTCCAAGCGGGAGATAACCAGAGCATGCACCACTCTGGCCAGACAGTCTTCTGGCAGGGAGGGTCTCATCCTGCATCCCAGATGGAGCTGTCCTGGACACAGAACTGACCTGCACCTCCATGGACAGCTGTTAGTCCAGAATGCCTCCCAGGCTGCGCACCTGGTCCTTCAGGGGCACAGTTGCCCCATTCAGGACCAGGGAGTCCCCCACACCTGCCCGCCTCCTGTCCCCCCAAAACAGTCCTTCTGTCTTGTCAGGATTCAACCTCAATCCGTGGTTTGAGCATGAGTTTGACCAAACTGCGGGAGGCAGTGGAAGACAGGAGTGCCCGGCGTGCTCTGGTCCAGGGGGTCACCAAGAGGCGGACACCACTAAACAACTAAACAACAACAACAATTATTGTTATTATTATTACTATGTGGTCCTTTGTTGCACTGCCTCGCCGTCCGAAAGCATCTCGAGGGCGCCAGCTTGGGGAACCCTGCAAGCCCCCCAATGCCCCTCGGGTTTAGTTTTTCACGTGGTGGGGGGGACCGAGGACTTTGCACACCGATCCTGTGGCCTGTTTTTCCGCTTTGGGGATCCCCAAGGTGGCCTGTGGCCTTACCTGCCCCAAGGAGGGCATGTTTGCCGGTCCAAACTCGGCCGGAACCTTTTCCCGGAGTTTGCCCTCCAAACCTGTTTTCCACTCGTCCGGTTAAATTGGAGAAAGGGGGCGGCATTTATGTGGCAGGGGCAAAAGTCACCTGAGGACAACAGAGGTAGCTGACCTCTGGCTCCCCCGAGAGCAGACAAATAAATAAGGCAAACTGCGCAACTGAATGCAAATAAAACGCCGGCGCATTCTTTATTTATTTTTAAAAAATAATGTTTCATTGTGAATTTTCAAACGCATTTCATTCCCACCGTTCTTTCTGATCGACAGGGATTTCCCCTGCTGGCGAATTTTCATATATATATATATATATATATATATATATATATATATATATATGTTTCATTGTGAATTTTCAGGCGCACACCTTTAATTTCCAGCTTTCTTTCTAATCAGGGTCAGCGTCCACTGTTTCCCGGAAACCCTGGCGAATTTTCACGAGAATTAAAATGAATGAATAAATAAATCGCAAGGTGGTGGAGAATCGACCTTAAGGCTGGGGGTGATGGGAGGGGAAACTGAGATAAAACAGAAACCCCTGGGCTGTATATAAATTCCATTAAATAATAATAATAATAATAATAATAATAATAATAATAATAATAATAATAAATGATGATGATGATGAACTGGGCTGATTTGACCCTGCCTAGTTGTGGGAAGACAAAGTTCCTTGGTATTTTTGAGAGTGCGCTGAGATTGACATTTCCCCCGTCCACTTTTGTGTGCAAACATTGGGAGACAAAGATCTCGCCTGCCTGCCTTGTTGTTTTTTTAAAACTGTGCCGGTCAAAAATAGCTAAATTTAGCCGCCGTTCCCGATATCATCTTGGGTTTAAGAGACAAAGCAGTGTGAGCAGGTTTGGCGCAGGCTTGCAGAACAATGGAGCGTGTTTCTCTTGCAAATGTCAAGCCGCCCGTGGGGTGTGTGGGGTTTTTAAAATCCTGGTAACGTTTCAACCTGCTTACAATGATTTCGCGTATGCATAATAAACATTCCCCATTCTTTTTTTGGAATTTCTCGTCCTCTTGGTTTCTGAGCTTCCCAGTTAATTTTGCCGTTTCGGCATACAGTGGTGCCTTGGTTCCTAAACTTAATCCATTCCGAAAGTCTGTTCCAAAATCAGAGTGTTCCAAAACCAAGGCACGCTTCTTTCCCATAGAAAGTCATGCAAAATGGATTAATCCATTCCAGGCTTTTAAAAACAAGCCCTAAAACAGCAGTTGAACATGAATTTTGCTATCTAAGCCAGGCATAGGCAAACTCGGCCCTCCAGATGTTTTCGGACTACAACTCTCATCATCCCTGACCACTGGTCCTGTTCGCTAGGGATGATGGTAATTGTAGTCCCAAAACATCTGGAGGGCCGAGTTTGCCTAGGCCTGATCTAACGAGACCATTGATCCATAAAACGAAAGCGATAATCTATGTGCTGTACTATAAAATAAATAAGACAGCAGTGTGATGATCATTATCTTGTTGGGCTGAGCATTGTAGATGATAAAAATAAAAATTAGTACTGTTTCTTCCCTGCGCTGATGACAGTCATTGTTTGGATGGGGGGCTTTTATCCATTTCTGCAGTCACACAATCAATCAATCAATCAATCAATCAATCAGTAGCTGAACTGGGTTCCACACAGTCACAGAAACAAGCCACAAAAACGAAGTCACAAGCTACTGTCGCAAAAATGGAGTCGCAAGCCACAGTCACAAGTCAGTCCCATAAAGCAAAGAACAAGTAAAAAAAAGTAAAAGCCACAAAAATGCAAAAAATAATAATAATAAATAGCAAAAAACCAAGGTACCACTGTATTCCATCAACTTGGTTTGCCATTCCTCTCTAGTCGAGGTTATTTCTTCCTTCCATCTCTGGGCTAGTGGTATCCCAGCGGCCGTAGTCGCGTACATGAACAATTTCCTCTGGTCCTCTGGAATAAAAAGAAAGAAGGCCCTCTGTCTTTCTGGAGTCGGTGGCAATAGCTGAGAAACTTTGTGTGATGAAACTGTTATAAGAAAAAACTGCTCCTTTATGGGGTATCTAAGATAGGGGTTCCCTATCAGTAGGAGAAAATAAGAGGCCAAACAGAGAATATTGAGAAGCAAAGTGGCTAGTAAGCATAATCTTTATTAAACTGTTGCAACAGGGTCCTCACTCCCCACACGCAGGAGGGAGGAGGGACCCAGAACAATGGTGTGCAGGCTCTTATATAGACTTTTGAAACTGCCCAGACATCACCTTGCCAACAAAGGTCCGTCTAGTTCAAGCTCTGGTTTTCCCAGTAGTGATGTATGGAAGTGAGAGCTGGACCATCAAGAAGGCTGATGGCCGAAGAATGGATGCTTTTGAATTCTGGTGCTGGAGGAGACTCTGGAGAGTCCCATGGACTGCAAGAAGATCCAACCTCTCCATTCGGAAGGAAATCAGCCCTGAGTGCTCACTGGAAGGACAGATCCTGAAGCTGAGGCTCCAAGACTTTGGCCACCTCAGGAGAAGAGAAGACTCCCTGGAAAAGACCCTGATGCTGGGAAAGATGGAGGGCGCAAGGAGAAGGGGACGACAGAGGACGAGATGGTGGGACAGTGACCAAACTGCAGGAGGCAGTGGGAGACAGGAGGGCCTGGCGTGCTCTGGTCCAATTAAAAGACGCCTGCTTCTTGGGAGAAAAGCAATGACAAACCTAGACAGCATCTTAAAAACTGGTTTTAAAAATAATATTATTTTAAAAAAAGAAACCTTGTGTTGAGCTCCTTGCCACCAGGTGGCGCTTGTAGAAAGCGGGAGGAGAAGGCGAAGCACCCATGGGTGCCTTGGGGAGAGATGGGTGCTGGCGTCCGAGAGTCTGGTGAAACTGCCTTACTGACCAGCTGTGGCAACTGACCATATAATGATTCTGTAGCTGTAATTATTTTTTAAGACACCTGAAGGCAGCCCAGTATAGGGAAGAGAGTGTGTGTGTGTGTGTGTGTGTGTGTGTGTGTAATTTCACAATTTAGAGTATTCATTTAAACAACCTTAAAACATCAATTTCTTCTCTTTCCATGGTTCATTTTGCATATCACAAATCCCTGCATATTTTACAAAAAAACCCAAACCATTCAGTATTCCGTTATTGCACCCATCAACGCTTATTTACCCCCCTGAATTTATCTTAATTCTGCCAGCGTTTTCGTCTGTGCACAATTATTTCCCATATATTCAATATACGTTTTCCGGCCTCCTCTATAAATGGATGTTCTGCTTGTTCTTTTATTCTACATATTAACTCTGCAAGATGTGCATATTCCATCAGCTTAAGTTGCCATTCTTCTTCGCTCGTTTTCCATTTTGGGGCTAACGAAACACAGGCCGCGGTAGTGGCAGACATAAAATAACCTTTTTTGAATTTCCATCTGAATTATCCCCAACAGAAAGGACTCTGGTTTTTTCTGGAAAGGTGCTTTTAAAACATATTTTCCAACCCGTTATAAATTATTTCCCGATACCCTTTTACAGCCCCAACACATACAAAAGAACATTCCCTGCAGCTCATCGCATCTCCAGCAGTTATTTGATTCACACTTATACATTTTAGCAAGCCTACTCAGAGTCTGTATGGGCAAGGCTTTTATGGTGTGATGTTTTATTCTGTTTTTATATCTGCTGGAATCCACCCTCTGGGTGCAAATAATAAAATCGTTGTAGTTAGCAGTGTTACAGTGATTAGCTGTGATTCCTGTATGGCTGCGGGTTGGGATAGAGGACCTCTGAGGGGCCCTTTCTGACAAATTCCAATTTCGGTTGGGGGAAACGAGAAATCGCTTGCCTGGCTCTGCAGAGAGGGGGATGTCGGGGAATTACCAAATATGCCCGTCGCCCCACTGCCCACTGAAATCAGGCTGCAGCTTGGCAAGCGGTTCCGTTTCCTGACCAGCAGATTCCCAGCTGCTGGGACTAATCCTGTTCTTGGAAGGAGAGGGCAAATTTGAACATGTTGGTGGCACTGTTTGTGTGACTAGGCATGTGATAGCGAGAGGCGGGGGGCATGGAATGCAGGAGGGGATGGAATAGGATGTCCCTCTTTTCACAGGAGAAATGTTGGAGGGGATGGAATAGGACGTCCCTATTTTCAAGAGAGAAACGTTGGAGGGGATGGAATAGGACGTCCCTCTTTTCAGGGGAGAAACGTCGGAGGGGACGGAATAGGACGTCCCTCTTTTCAGGGGAGAAACGTTGGAGGGGATGGAATAGGACGTCCCTATTTTCAGGGGAGAAACGTTGGAGGGGATGGAATAGGACGTCCCTCTTTTCAGGGGAGAAATGTTGGAGGGGATGGAATAGGACGTCCCTCTTTTCAGGGGAGAAACGTTGGAGGGGATGGAATCGGATATTTAATTTTGTGCTTATATATTTCAGAAGCTGCTTGGCCTCTGGAATTCTCCCCAGCCTGCACTTATTTCTTCCAGTAAAATGACATTGGTGGCTGTCCGTCTTCCTGTTTTCCTCTTGTCCCAGGTCCCCTTTTGGCAAGCCTTGCCTGCCACACCGTCCAAAGGCCAAACATGTCGCCGGACCTCATGGAGGAAACTTATTTTGGCCTCCTCCTCAAGGCAACCCTTTCCCGTCCACTCCCTTCCGGCGACTTTTATGTGAAAGGAAGAGCTTTGGACTTGACTTTTCGCCAGGGGAAGAACCTCAGTTTTTTGTGGCAGGGATTTCGTGTTTCTTGCATCCTACTGAGCTTTGAAATGCTGCAAGCCCATTTTTTAAAGAAATCAATGCGCACGGATGCTCCTGTTTTACCGGTTTTACGTCGTGATATTGTTTTGGTGCTGTCTGGCCAAGGAGACGCTATTGTCTCTTAAATTAAGCCCCTTGTAAATGCTTTTGGAGGAGGAATGACAGAAGAGAAAAGCTGTTTGGCTCAATTTCAGGGAATCCAGGAGAATGGAAAGATACAGAAGGGGACCCAGAGGCAAACGCAGGGAGAATCGAGTGCGCAATGTGGATTTTGTTTTCCGTAACTGCAAATTTCCAAAAGTGTTTTTCATGCCTTTTTAAATTATTTTTAATTTTTATTTATTTTTTAGATTGGCAAGCAAAAATGATAAGAGTATTTACAGCTCGCGAAAATGACCGGGAGAACAAGAGGACGCACAAATCAGAAAGTTAATTAAAGTTTGGATAATATTTAGAGAATATCTCAAAAAATTATTGTGATAACGCAAATCTCCTGACAGGCTGAATCCTGAAGTATGAAGAAATTATAAAATAAAATTTGTGCTGATGAATAACGGGAAAGTAAAACAATAACAAAGTAAGAGACCTACAAATTGTAAAAAGCATAACGAGACGAATTGGAATTTAAAAGTGTGTGTGTGTGTGTGTGTGTGTGTGTGTATAGTTAGTTAGTTAGTTAGTTAGTTAGTGTCCATGTTCTTTATGTTGTTATATGTATTGTCTATGTATTGTATATGTCATATGTAAATTGTTGTATAATAAAGGTTGTTTTAAAATAATAATAAATAAATAAAAAGGGGTTTTTGTGTGTTTTTTAAAGTGCATTAGATGTCTGTGGTGTTCCCTTCCAACTCAAGGATTCTGTGTTTATAATATATATCAGGAATGTCCAACCAGTTCATCGCGATGTACTGGTCGATTCAGGGGCGTCCCATCGTCGTCGATTGTGTGATCCTGACTGGTCGCTCCCCCCCAAATAAAAAAATTAAGAAAACCTCAACAACTTTGGGTCTTCCTCCCCGCCAAAAAGCTGAACAACTTTCATGGGTGGATCACGGCCAGTTATCTGAAGACGTGTGCATGCACACGAAAGCTCATACCAAGAACTAACTTAGTTGGTCTCTAAGGTGCTACTGGAAGGAATTTTTTCATTTCGTTTTATTTATTTTGTTTTGTTTCGACTACGGCAGACCAACGCGGCTACCTACCTGTAACTAGTTATTTTATAGTGGGAGCAGATCGCAGTCTCTTGGAAGCTGGACATGCCTGGCGTGTATTAAGCAGAGGGTAAAAAGGCAAAGGGACCCCTGACCATTAGGTCCAGTCGTGGCCGACTCTGGGGTTGCGGCACTCATCTCACTTTATTGGCTGAAGAAGCCGGCGTACAGCTTCCGTGTCATGTGGCCAGCATGACTAAGCCGCTTCTGGCGAACCAGAGCAGCGCACGGAAACGCCGTTTACCTTCCCGCCAGAGCGGTACCTATTTATCTACTTGCACTTTGACGTGCTTTCAAACTGCTAGGTTGGCAGGAGCAGGGACTGAGCAACGGGAGCTCACCCCGTCGCGGGGATTCGAACCACCGACCTTCTGATCGGCAAGCCCTAGGCTCTGTGGTTTAACCCACAGGGCCACCCGCGTCCCTATTTAAGCAGAGGGAGCAACACATTAAAAATGAATGAATGAGGCACAATTGCACAGCTATAATGAAATCCAAGGGAAGCAGATCAGGGCAGTTGAAAATATGCGTTTGCAAGGTTTGTGAGATGAGGGAAGGGATGTCACAAAGGAATGCCTGTGGCCTTTTGCCCCACGTACCTGCGCTGTCCTCCATCGGAGACAGAGCGCTAGGTTGGCCCAGAATATGGAATGGGAGGAAATTCACCCTTCTGCAACCTTTGCCCTGTCTCTGGCTTCCTGGAAGGTGCATTCATTCATTTATTCATTCAAACTCTTTCTTCCCTGGGGCCAGTCCCACCCTGAGACCGCCTGCCTTCGTCACCAGTCCCATGTTGTCAGGCAAAGGCCCCCCAGGCATTCCCAGAGGCGGGAAGAAGAAGGAGGCCATGTTTGGATGGAAAAACACACCCGGCTGCTGGACAGACAGGTCTCCAGAGGATCTCCTTTCACTTGGTCCTGGTGTTTGCGAAGTCTGTGCGTCCCCTGAGGGGTCTCCTGCGGGAATCTCCCCTTTCTCCCACTTGCCTCCAGGAGCGGCTCTGGTTTCTGGAAAACAACACTGCGTGTTTTCCCCCATCCCCTCCAACATTTCTCCCCTGGAAATAGGGACGTCCTATTCCATCCCCTCCAACGTTTCTCCCCTGAAAAGAGGGACGTCCTATTCCGTCCCCTCCAACGTTTCTCCCCTGAAAATAGGGACGTCCTATTCCATCCCCTCCAACGTTTCTCACATGAAAATAGGGACGTCCTATTCCATCCCCTCCAACATTTCTCCCCTGGAAATAGGGACGTCCTATTCCGTCCCCTCCAACGTTTCTCCCCTGAAAATAGGGACGTCCTATTCCATCCCCTCCAACGTTTCTCACATGAAAATAGGGACGTCCTATTCCATCCCCTCCAACGTTTCTCCCCTGAAAATAGGGACGTCCTATTCCATCCCCTCCGACGTTTCTCCCCTGAAAATAGGGACGTCCTATTCCATCCCCTCCAACATTTCTCCCCTGCAAAACAGGGACTTTGCAGGGTCTGTTTTCCCCCTTGGCGATGGGGCGGCCATATTAGGACATTCAACTCCAGGCCTCTTATTTCCTCCCAGGGTGGAAATTTTCCGGATCTTGCGCAAAGGTTTTTCTCAAAGTGGAGCAAAGCAAGAGGAGTTTTTCTCCCGGGACTGAAAAACAGCGTGATTTTGGATAAACAGAAAAACAGCCCCGGGCGGCAAGACTCGCCCGAAGGAGGCGGATGCTGTTTCGTTATCTCTATTTCCTAGAGTCTCGGGTGACGAGGGAGAAGTGTTTTCGCTCCTCTCGTGTCTGCTGGCAAAACACGCGCCGTGTTTTGCATTCCTCGTGTAAACGGATAAAGATTTGCTATGGCCGTAAAAACAGGCCGGCCTGATTCGGGGAATATGGGGCCGCCGATTGAGTTGCAAAAGGGCAGAAAGATCTGTCCCCCAAATCAGGATGGGGGTCTCTTCTTGGTGGAGGCAATGCGGCCTAGTGGTTGGGTGAGATAGAAAGCCAACAAAGAAATTGTGGAATTGTAGAATTGGGACCCTAAGGCTCATCCAGTCCGGAATCCCTGGCAGATGATCATTAATTCCAGATTTAGGGAAATCCTAAGGTAAAGGTAAAGGGACCCCTGACCATGAGGTCCAGTCGTGGACGACTCTGGGGTTGTGGAGCTCATCTCGCTTTATTGGCCGAGGAGCCAATGTAGGTCATTCAAGACCGGTGTTATGTGGTCTCGGCGGCCGCTCCCAGTCACCAGTTCTGGATTAGTTGTAGTTTCCGGGTCACCTTCAAAGGTAGCCCCACAGAGAGCGCATTGCAGTAGTCCAAGCGGGAGATAACCAGAGCTTGCACCACTCTGGCCAGACAGTCTGCAGGCAGGGAGGGTCTCATCCTGCGTACCAGATGGAGCTGTCCTGGACACAGAACTGACCTGCACCTCCATGGACAGCTGTGAGTCCACAATGACCCCCAGGCTGCGCACCTGGTCCTTCAGGGACACAGTCACCCCATTCAGGACCAGGGAGCACACCTGCCCACCTCCTGTCCCCCCAAAACAGTACTTGTTGAATCTCCCAATGTACATCTTCGCCCCATGTCCACGACTTCTTGCAATATCTCCTTGGTCCCCTGGAGAAGATGATGCCAGACCCAAACGTAAGAACATCTCTCACGTTCTCATGCGAAAGCAGAAGAGGACCCTTTCGGTTCCTTTTCCCTAGAAAGCCTGAATCGTCCCCAAAAATGCGACTTCGCCGTGACCTCTGCAAAACACTCACATGCCAAGCCTTGCCAGATATTATGATACGGCGAAAAGGCAAACAGACCTTCCTCCGACCCCGCCAAGAAAGATAACACCTTTAAAACCCAGCGATAACAACAACAAAAATCCCATAATTGTCCAGAACTTCTGGCTGCCTCGGGGATATTTCCCCCCCCCCCGTGTCTCGCTCTCGAGAAAAAAAACACATCTCAAAAGTTCAGAGCATCTGACTTTGGACAAAACAGAGGCTGTTGACAGATTCAATAGAGATAAAAAAATCCCAGCCTCTGTCCATAGGCCACACGGAAACTGGAGACTGGGGCTGAGAGGGAACTCAGGGCAGTAAACAAGCCCATAATGGGGAAAAAGGTTTCTTTTCCCAGAAAGGAAAGCGAAATTTCCCAGGGCTGCGACCTTCAGGAGATCATCATATCATTTTTAAAACTAAAAACAAAAGCATAACTTGTTTTCTCTGTACCATATCTGAGCTCTGCTTTCTTGGAAAAGGGGACCATCTTTTAACCCTGACGTTTGCTTTCTCTCCAGATTATTCTGTTAAAATCAGACTTTGCATTACAGCCGCCAGGAAGGCTCTTTGGGGCAAAATCAACGTTTCTCCCCTGAAAATAGGGACATCCTATTCCATCCCCTCCAACGTTTCTCCCCTGAAAAGAGGGACGTCCTATTCCAACCCCTCCAACGTTTCTCCCCTGAAAAGAGGGACGTCCAATTCCATCCCCTCCAACGTTTCTCCCCTGAAAAGAGGGGCGTCCTATTCCATCCCCTCCAACGTTTCTCCCCTGAAAAGAGGGACGTCCTATTCCATCCCCTCCAACGTTTCTCCCCTGAAAAGAGGGGCGTCCTATTCCATCCCCTCCAACGTTTCTCCCCTGAAAATAGGGACTTCCTATTCCATCCCCTCCAACGTTTCTCCCCTGGAAATAGGGACTTCCTATTCCATCCCCTCCAACGTTTCTCCCCTGGAAATAGGGACGTCCTATTCCATCCCCTCCAACGTTTCTCCCCTGAAAAGAGGGACGTCCTATTCCATCCCCTCCAACATTTCTCCCCTGAAAAGAGGGACGTCCTAGTGATTTTATTGTACTGAACCTTTTAGGAATTTTGTCTGTATGCCATTAAAGGTTTGAGGCTGAGATCTGTGATTCTAGGTTGAGAGGCCTCCCGTTATGGCCTAGGTGTGCCTAGACTCAACTGGCAGCTCACAGGAAAATACCTCTCTCCAACGACAACAAGAAAAAGCACTTTTCCACCTGCCTTGTTCCTGTTTTCTCCAAAAATATTTGTATTGTATTTCACACGGAAGTTGTGACGGCTGCCTGTTTCACCAGCCTGTCGGTTGCACAACTTGCTGGTGGGGGCAAATAAGGCAGGTATTAGTCACACAGGTGGGGTTTTGGCAGCAGAGGAAATTCACAGGAAAAGTGTTTTTCTCTGCGTCTCGGCCGGTTTTCTGCGAGAAGAAATGGAATCTGATATATTCATTTATCCTATTTGTTTCCTATAATTTAGACACCAATCGATTGCCTAGAATACCTCCAAACAATTAAACGACAAATAAGAATTGGCAACCCTAATTCAAGGGATTCAATAAGTCAAAGGAGCAAAAGACTAGAAGCCGATTAAGAAACTCTAAATATAGAGCCGCCTCTGTTTGTCCTAAAACTTTTATCGATTTTAAAACCCGTGTTTACCGGGCGGTGGTTTCGCCATGTTTGCCTTTGAAAATAAATAAAAAGTGTGTGGCCCGGAGCTGCATTTTATGGACAGCTTCCTTCATGTGCTGCTCTGAAACTCCAAAATAAGGGGATCCAATAAGTGTTGTCGTGCTCTGACTGGCAGCCGCTCTCCAGAGGGGTGCGGGACAGAAAGAAAAACCCATTTTTTCCAGATCACCTGCACCCTTTAAGGTGGAGATTTAGAGTCTCTCCTCTTGTCCAGGTCATTTTGGGGGTGGAATGGGCCTTGACCCTAGCCGGACCCTGGTTCCATTGAGCGCAGTGCTGTCTACACGGACTGGCAGCAGCAGCAGCAGCTCGCCAGGGTTTTGGGCAGGGAACCTTTTCCCCGTCCTACCTGGGCATTCTGCACTCCAGGCAGGCGTTCTGCTTCAAGCTGCAGCCCCCTTCCTAAAAGCAAAGTGCAATTCCAGCTCTGCAAACCCATGGTTCTATTTTTTCCTTTATAACAATTTATTGATTTTCCCAAAGTAACAAAACAAAAATCAATAACAATACCAAAACAAATTGACTCTAGTCCCTTCCTTGGTTCCGTTATTTATCAATATTCCAAATGTCCATTGTTCAGCTTGAAACCCATTTGAATTATCCATTCATAACAAAATTACAAGTACCGTAATTTTAAAACCCTGTATTGACCTGTGTAAAATGCTTCTGTATACATGCAATAAAGTCCTTCCAATCTTCCTTAAATTCGTTATCGTCTCTTCCTCTTAATTTCATTGTCGATTTTGCCATTTCAGCATATTCCGTTAGTTTAATTTGCCAATCTTCTTTAGCTGAGATACCTTCTTCTTTCCAATATTGTACTAATAAAGTCCGTGCGGCCGTAGTTGCATACATAAATAAATTCTTTTGTGATTTTGGTACGTCCACTCCTAGAATTCCTAATAGAAAAGCTTCAGGGTTTTTTTAAACAAAGGTTATTTTAAACATCTTCTTCGTTTCCTTATACGTAAATCATTTCCCAGTATTTCTTTATGGTTTTACAATCCCGCCACATATGAAAAAAATCTCCCTTTGGTGATTTTACATTTCCAACACTTGCTTGTCTTAGTTTTGTACATTTTTGCTAAGTTGACAGGAGTTTCGTGGCATACATAAATCGTCTTTGATCTACCTTTGCAATTTCTTCCCCAGCAAAAATAATTCTGGTTTCTTGTCTTATACATTTTAGCAAGTTTCGCTGGTGTTAAATACCACCTGTACATCATTTTCATCACATTTTCTTTAAGTGCACTGCTTACAGTAAAACCGATGGCTTCCTCCAACAACCTTTCCCAGATTTCTAACTGAATATCACATCCATTGTATCGTCACCCCTTTAACCTCCTTGTCTCGAGTAGGCCATTCCAACAATAATTTATACATTTTTGACAATATCTTCCTCTTAAAAAGGTAAAGGGACCCCTGACCATTAGATACAGTCGTGGCCAACTCTGGGGTTGCGGCGCTCATCTCGCTTTATTGGCCGAGGGAGCCGGCGTACAGCTTCCGGGTCATGTAGCCAGCAGGACTAAGCCGCTTCTGGCGAACCAGAGCAGCGCACGGAAACGCCGTTTACCTTCCCACCAGAGCGGTACCTATTTATCTACTTGCGCTTTGAGGTGCTTTCAAACTGCTAGGTTGGCAGGAGCAGGGACCGAACAACGGGAGCTCACCCCGTCATTGCGAGGATTCAAACCGCCGACCTTCTGATCAGCAAGTCCTAGGCTCAGTGGTTTAACCCACAGTGCCAGTAATTCTATCTCAGACCTAAATCTTCCTGTTTCATAAACATTTTTTCTTTTTGTCCTCCAGGTATTCTCACAATTTCACCTGCCACTGTACTTCGGAGTGTCAAAACAAGGTCTCCGAGGGCAGCTGGCTCCAGGCGTGTTGACAAGCCGGGTCCCTGGGTGGGGCACCTTGTTTTTCCCCCTGGACGGAAGAACCTGGAGGGCGTCCAGGCCGGCTGTTCAGGAATCTGCCGGGCAGCAGAAGACGTCGGTCCACAAATTCGCCCCGGGAAGCGGAGCCTGACTCAGCTCAGCGCCTTGGCCAAGAGGCACATTCCGTTCCCAAAAGCGCCCGGCAGTGCCAAGTCGCCGCTTGCCAGGTGGGCACCCTCAGCCTCATGAACAACTTGGCCACAATCAGGAAATTTGGCCCATGGCGTGGGTATTTTCCACCTTCCCATCTCAACTCTCTGGCTCCCTAACTGTACAAGCTAGCAATTCTAAAATATAGACGCGCCTGAACTAAAATTGTCTATCAAAAACTCTTGTGGTTTATCACTGCAACAGCTACTCGCTTTGGGTTTTAGTAAAGTAAACAGTCCAATTTGCTGGCGCTGCTGTGGATTAAACCACAGAGCCTAGGACGTGCCGATCAGAAGGTCGGCAGTTCGAATCCCCGCAATGACGGGGTGAGCTCCCCTTGCTGGGTCCCTGCTCCTGCCCACCTAGCAGTTCGAAAGCACGTCAAAGTGCAAGTGGATAAATAGGTACCGCTCCGGCGGGAAGGTAAACGGCATTTCTGTGCGCTGCTCTGGTTCGCCAGAAACGGCTTAGTCCTGCTGGCCACATGACCCGGAAGCTGTACGCCGGCTCCCTCGGCCAGTAAAGCGAGATGAGCACCGCAACCCCAGAGTCGGCCACGACTGGACCTAATGGTCAGGGGTCCCTTTACCTTTTAAATGATATTGAGCGTCGGAACAACTTAGCCACAATAAGGAACTTTTGCCCCTGGCATGACGTATTTTCCACCTTCCCATTTTGACTCTCTGGCACCCGATTTGCATGACCGAGCAATTCTAAAATATAGATGCGCTTTGACTCTCGCAAGATTGAATGTCTTGCCCTCGGCTGGACTTGAGGGACGATGCCAAAGGTGCCACACGAAAAACGTCCCTGTGGACACGGCCGTCCTGAATCGGTGGCACATGCCCTTCTGGCTTGCCTTCTTTATAAAGACTTGAGGAATGAGATTATCACTCCTCTTTTATTGTCCATTCCGGGTCGCCCAGCCACTGCCCCAGGGTCCTTTCTCTTGGCAGATCAAGAGGAGCAGGTGACAGCAAAGGTGGCAAGGTTTTTAGCTGGGGCAATCGGAATAAGATCCACTATTTGACTATTGATTCAAAACCCAAAAATGTATTTTTATATCATTGACTTTTTATTTCTATTCTTTGTATATAGTATTGTTAATTTATTGCTATGGCCGGCGGCTGACGCAAATAAAGATTCATTCATTCATTCACCCCGAGCCTCCCCAAAAATCCCTTCTCCCGTCGCCCCGGCAAAAGAGCTTCCCTCTGCCATGAGCGAAAATAAAGCCCCCTATTAATTATTAGGATTCGAGCTCCTCGCCTTATGCCTTGGTTTCAAAAATGGTTGATAATAATAATAATAATTTTATTATTTATACCCAGTGCTTTTTTTCTGGGGTTGGGATGCAGGGATACGCAAGCCCCTAAACATGTTGTGAATCTAAGTTGTTTGTTGTTTATTTGTTGTTGTTGTTGTTAACCCTGCCCTGAAAAAATCCCCGCCAGAGAGAAACGGCAAACTAAGCGGATGGACTGCTCCGAAATGGCAAAGGCTGTCCAGGAAACTCAGGAATCGAGAGGACAAAAACTTTTTAAAAATAATAATAATGGGAAAAATACATTTCCCCCAAAGAAAACCCTAAGGAAAAGGGGGACTTTCCAGGATCAAACCAGAAACCAGGGCGGTTTCTGGGATTCCTGGGAAATAGGGACATTTGGAGGGCCTGATCCGCTCTGGAAGAGCAAGGAGGGCGAGAATTCGGAGGCATATAGATAGCAAGCGCCGTTTTATTTTTAACCGGGTGGTCTCAGAAATATTTCCCCTGGTGCTATAAATACCCGGAAAAACGCCCTGTTGTTGACGAAACCCGATCCAGAGATGTCTCTGCCCGGACTCGATGTGCTGAGCTGGCTCTGGGATCCGGGATCGGGGCCATCGGAAGTGGCCAGGGTGCCTCTGATATTCTTACTTTACATTATGACATTCAGTTACACATTTTAACATTCTCAGCACTCCGTTCCCAACGCTTATCGCTTCCAATGCTATATATGTAAACCTCTATGTATATAGATTTTCCTTATTCCTATTCCCTCTGCCACTTTAACGCAGTCACACAATCTGCTAGTCAGTAGCTGAACTGAGTTCCACACAGACACAGAAACAAGTGAAAAAGCCTCAAAAACCCACAAAATAAAGAGCAAAAACAAAAGCGCCAAACTTTCTGGGAGTCCGTTTGACTTCCGAAATGTTCAGAAACCAAGGCGCGGCTTCTGAATGGCGCAGGCGCCCCGGAAACAATAGCCGACAGCCGCGTCGGACGTCCGGCTTCCGAAAAACATTCAAAAACCAGAACACTCCTGGGTTTTCGGCGTTTGGGAACCAATTCCCACTGTACTTAAATAGGTATTTCTGGACCTAAAATTCCTAATAAAAAAGCTTCATTTTACGAAAGTTATTTTTAGCTTTCTTTTTTTCAACTCGTTATAAATTGTTTCCCAATATGCTTTTGTTGTGTGTTTTTTTAACGGCCTCCGAAGTTGATCACTGGCCCTCCAACGGTTTGGGGCAACTGACCCCTGACCCCAGCCTGCTCTCTGTATCCGGACCAGAGACACCTCGCATGTCCGAAAGCTCAGGCAGTCAAGGGATGATCTCCGCTTGGCAAACCGGGGAAAAAACCACAAATCTCTGCCGACCGGCAAAGTTGACTCAGAGGCAACTGACTGCAAATGATGGACTTTAGCTGAAAAGTTCAGGGTTCGATGTGACGCGAGACGGGGGAGAATTCCCCCTGTAAAGCGGTATCCCCTCTCTTCCTCTCTGTCCACAAATATGTCAGAAAAGCCGCCTTGAATATTGAATATTTGCAGAACAATTGCAAACAGACAAAAGAAAACATTGGCAGGACTCTTTAAAATGCTTCATTGGTTGAAAATGGTATAACAGAAATAATCAGTTAAAGACAAGATAAAAATAAATCATTATTCATTTCTTAATTGATGCTTGTTTTGTATATTATTTTGTGATGAAATTTAACACGACCTCCGACCTTCCCATTGCCTTCCCAGATTGGTTTCCTTGATTAAGCCCTTAGCTTTATTTAAATTTTGTAAAATTATCCTGTTTGCACACAGAAGTCAATCGAAACCTGCCAATGGATCGATATCTGAGGCTCAGTCCAGCAGGCGCACAAAACACGAAACGAAAGACATGGCGTACGGCAGACCAGGGCTCCTCTGCAAGGTCCAGAATTTAGGGACGTTCCTTCTAGCCGGTTTCCCTATGAATGAGCAACGGACCTCTGGCCATGCGCAGAGTTTTTGTGCCTCCGTTCCACAAGCTGACCCACATTGCCCCCCCTTATAGATATTTATATATGTTAGAAGCCACTCACAGCGGCTGGGGCCGCCCAGGCAAGTGGGAACACCATAGAACCATTGTTATTATGAATATTACGGCATGGACCAGGCAGAGGCAAACTCGGCCCTCCAGATGTTTTGGGACTACAACTCCCATCATCCCTGCCCACTGGTCCTCTTAGCTAGGGATGATGGGAGTTGTAGTCCCAAAACATCTGGAGGGCTGAGTTTGCCTAGGCCTGGCATGGACCTCCCTCTTTTCATCCTGTACGGAGAGATTCGCACTCAGAACCCCAGCCGGACCTTGCCCCAGCCGGACGGAGACGCTTCCATCTTTTTCCTCTCTTTCCTGCTTTTCTTCTGCCTCCCGGCCAGCCTGACCCACTTTCCCAGGAAATCCCAAATATGTTCCGCCGGCCCGGTCCCGTCCTCGCCCCGCGAGCCCAGAAATAGCCAACGGGACGGGGGCCAAGGATACCCCTGTCGTGATGGCCAAAGGCAGGACTTCTCAGATGCCTCGGACGCCCCCCAGACAGGGGTCTCCGGTTTCAGACGCTGCCGGGGCCGAGAGAGTCCAGTGTTTTTCCATCCCCCAAGCAGCGCTGTATTACTGTAACCGAGTCTTCGACCTGTTGCCTTTTTTCCTTTGCCAGGGGGTACCTGGTCCCCCCCAGCCATCGGTTTAATTCCCATTATGACCCTGCGAGGGAGGTCAGGCGGAGACCCAGGGACTGCCCCCCCCCCAGCAAGGGTGTCCTGGCTGAACAGGATTTGAACTCAGGCCTCGTCCAGCACTCAGAGAGAGAGAGAGAAGAGGGGCCAGGAACCTTTTCCGTTAGGTATAGTAGGTGAGAACATTCTCCAAAAAATACCCAAAATTTGTTTATGCATGCAACAACGGCAGCAAGGACTCTTTTAATCCGAAAATGGAAGCAACAGGGAAAAGATGATGGAATATGCAGAATTGGCGAAGCCGACTGGGAAAATTCGAAACCAGTTTTTCCCAAAAGACTGGAGCAAATTTGTGCAATATCCGAAGGATGATCACAAACGATTAGCAAAACTAAGCAGCGTCGTTCTAAGGAAACTTGCAATGCTGAGGATTTGTGCCTTTTTAAAAAATTGGGATTAATGGAAAGGAGGGAAACAACAGGGAAACGTATGAACGCGATGAAGTAATAATGAATTATGGAAACCGTGTGACGGGAGGGAGGGACGTCGAAGCTCGACGGAGCAAATATGTAAGAGTATAATAAGGATTTGGTGAAATGTGATAAAATGGAAACCTAAAAAATATTATATATATATAAAAAGAGAACGGGCCAGGAAAGGCTGGCTACCTCCCTCCTCTTATAAAAAGGGCTTAGAAATCTTCAGAGGGGCTTCTTCTCCTCGGACAACTTACTCCCAAGTAGAAGCCTAGCGGGCGACAGGCAGAGTTACTGCCAGCCAGAATAAATGTGCCGTGTTTTTCCCGTGTATAAGTCGCCCCCATGTACCCCCCCAACTTTAAAATTTAAAAAATTGGTGGGGAAAGATAGTCTTATACACGGGAAAATACAGCATACCACATTTTTCGCTCTATAAGACGCACCAGACCACAAAACGCACCTAGTTTTTGGAGGAGGAAAACAAGAAAAAAAATATTCTGAATCCCAGAAGCCAGAACAGCAAGAGGGATCGCTGCGCAGTGAAAGCAGGAATCCCTCTTGCTGTTCTGGCTTCTGGGATAGCTGCGCAGCCTGCATTCGCTCCATAAGATGCACACACATTTCCCCTTACTTTTTAGGAGGGGAAAAGGGAGTCTTATAGAGCAAAAAAATACGGTATATTATTTCTGTGTGATTTGTATCTTTTATTTGTTTCACAAAATGTGCACACTGCCTGGCTGCCAAACGGGAAAAGATAAAACCAGAATAAGAATACAGTGGTACCTTGGGTTACTGACGCTTCAGGTTACAGACTCCGCTAACCCAGAAATAGTGCTTTAGGTTAAGAACTTTGCTTCAGAATGAGAACAGAAATCATGCTCCGGCAGCGCAGCGGCAGCAGGAGGCCCCATTAGCTAAAGTGGTGCTTCAGGTTAAGAACAGTTTCAGGTTAAGAACGGACCTCCGGAACGAATTAAGTACTTAGGTACCACTGTAGTAAACAACAACAACAACAACAAATTTAAGGCTTTGGAAAAGTTAAAATGGTGATAATCCGGGTTGACTTGGCTTAAACAAAAATGTGTTTTTTTTAAACAGGTGCAACGATGGCACCTGCCTCTTTGCTTCATCCATTGGCAGGGAGTTCCCCAGATGCTGCCCCATTGCAAAATCCGAGTTCTTGCAGGCGTTTCGGAAACGCAAGGGACAGGGTGTGCCAATATTGGGTGAATTTGCAGGGTGTGTCCCGCCATCCTTGCAAAGGGCAAAGTGTCGATCGCAACTGGGCGTGTGTCCCTGGGGAAATGTGCCAAGCGGGGGACAATTACTTTCTGCAGGGAGGTTTAGAGGCACTCCCAGGTTTCGGGATTGGCCAAGGAAATTTGGCAAAGCTGATCAGATGTTGGGGTTTTTTTGTTCCAAGTCCGGCACAGTCCGGGTTTTTTGGGGTTGCTCAGCCAGAAATCCCACCGGCGAAGCGGCTCTTCTGACGCACGTTCAATTTGCACGCCTTGGTCGATTCTTCCGTATGATTTATGTTGCAATTTGCTGCATTCCTGCGTTCGCCGGAACGGAAACAAAGCCCCTTGTTCATTATTAGGATTTGAGCTCCTCGCTTTATGCCTTGTTTAAAAAATGGTTAATATAAGGGGACCAGATTTTTTCCAATGAATCCAGGGACAATTTCCTACTAAATAGATGGATTTTGTCAGGGGACTGGTTTGTAAATCCAGGGACTGTCCCCGGGAAATGGGGATGTCTGGTAACCTTAGGTTAATAATAATAATAATAATAATAATAATAATAATAATTATTATTATTATTATTATACCCAGTGCTTTCCCCCCTGGGGTACCCATACCCCTAAACATTTTTGGGGCCCCCAAGAGAGTGGGGCCCTACGTTTTGGCTTGTTTTGGCTTGGGACACCCAGCCTGTCTCGACGCACGTCCAGCTATCCAGGCCAGGCACACAGCCAGGTGTCTGCTGGACGTCTGACCAAGTGACCGGCAGGATACAAGATGTTCTGGGGGAGGGGGGAGGGGGCAGCGGAAAAGGGGACACTGAGTGCTTTTAATCCTTGGAAAGCTGGACACCCAGGCAGGTGTCCCCGTCCCAGACGCACTTGAATCCGCAGGGACTTTGATCTGAATGGGGTGACTGTGCCCCCGAAGGACCAGGTGCGCAGCCTGGGACTCATTCTGGACTCACAGCTGTCCATGGAGGCGCAGGTCAGTTCTGTGTCCAGGGCAGCTCCATCTGGGATGCAGGATGAGACCCTCCCTGCCCACAGACTGTCTGGCCAGAGTGGTGCATGCTCTGGTTATCTCCCGCTTGGACTACTGCCATGCACTCTACGTGGGGCAACCTTTGAAGGTGACCCGGAAACTGCAACTAATCCAGAACGTGGCAGCCAGACTGGGGACTGGGAGTGGAGACCACATAACTCCGATCCTGAAAGACCTACATTGGCTCCCAGGACGTTTCCGAGCACAATTCAAAGTGTTGGTGCTGACCTTGAAAACCCTAAATGGCCCAGTATCCCTGAAGGAGCGTCTCCACCCCAGGACACCAGGGTCCTCCTCCCAAGGGCCTTCTGGCGGTTCCCTCCCTGAGAGAAGCCAAGTTACAGTGAACCAGGCAGAGGGCTTTCTCGGTGGTGGCACCCACCCTGTGGAACGCCCTCCCATCGGATGTCAAGGAAATAAACAACTGCCTGACTTTTAGAAGACACCTGAAGGCAGCCCTGCTTAGGGAAGCTTTTAATGTTTAATACTGTATTTTAATATTCTGTTGGAAGCCGCCCAGAGTGGCTGAGGAAACCCAGCCAGATGGGCGGGGTATAAATAATAAATTATTATTATTGTTATCGCACCCCACCCCAGGGATGGGGACCCCTCCAGAGTGATGCCGGTTCGAAATATAGGGGCTGGCATGAGTTCAGGGCCAGATTCAGGTTTGATGCGGCCCTCAGCTCCTGAAGGGAATGGGGCCCTTTCTATGTCCAGCTGTCCTTTCAGTCAACAGCAAATTGTTGCTGTTTTTTGCGTTGAATATATGCTATATATGGTCATTGATGGACCTAATAAGCATCTCAAGCCATTTGCACAGAACAAAATTATGTATTTTATCCAAGTAATCAAATACAGTTAAGAGGAAGCATAGGAATAGTGAAATAATAATAATAATAATAATTATTCTTTATACCCCGCCCATCTGGCTGAGTTTCCCCAGCCACTCTGGGCGGCTTCCAATCAAATGTTAAAAACAATAAAAATACAATGAAGAAGTATATTAATAGTGGAATAATGATTAAGCTCTAACTTAACAGTGTGGTTTTTTGTGTGTTGAATAGATGCTATAGGGTCACTGATCTCAAGCCATTTGCACATGGTTGCGCAACCAGTCCATGCAGAATGTAGCCACTTGCTAGAACATGAAATAATCAGAGGTGTAAATATATGATGCAAACTACTAGTAATTATAAATAGCAGAATGTCGGCACCCTATATATAGAAAGGAGCAAAGCAGGGATATTTTAGGGAGCAGGCGGGGCCCAGGACTCACATCCGAGGAGCCGACACAACACAAAACACGGTTCCTGGGTGTAGGTTTTATTTTATTTGGTTTTTATCTTATATTTTAAGGGACGCGGGTGGCGCTGTGGGTTAAACCCCAGAGCCTAGGGCTTGCTGATCAGAAGGTCGGCGGTTCGAATCCCCGCAATGACGGGGTGAGCTCCCGTTGCTCGGTCCCTGCTCCTGCCAACCTAGCAGTTCGAAAGCACATCAAAGTGCAAGTAGATAAATAGGTACTGCTCCGGTGGGAAGGTAAATGGCGTTTCCGTGCGCTGCTCTGGTTCGCCAGAAGCGGCTTAGTCCTGCTGGCCACATGACCCAGAAGCTGGACGCCGGCTCCCTTGGCCAGTAAAGCGAGATGAGCGCCGCAACCCCAGAGTCGGCCACGACTGGACCTAATGGTCAGGGGTCCCTTTACCTTATCTTATATTTTGGAAACGTACATCCAGGTTTTTCTTCCCCTTTAAATTTTTTTGGGGGGCCCTAAGCTACAGCTTGTTGAGCTTATACTTAAATCTGGCAGGTGTTTGCATGCGGAAGGTGCCGGATTCGAGAGCCCGCCTGCCCAGAGGGCCATTTCCGCCAGTCCGTTCCGAGACGGGACCCATTGCTGTCAGCACCTTGAGAGACAATGGAGTGTGCTTCCGGGGGTGAAGGGGAAAAGCAGAGGGACGTCTGCTTAGGGTGCAAGCCTGGACAGGAGGTCTGGGGGTCCTGGGCAGCACAGACCCCCCCCTCGGTCTTGCCGGCGGGGGCCAAAAGAAAGCAGAGATTGCTGCATTACGTGGGGTTGGACTAGATGACCCTCGGGTCCCTTATGGCTCTACAATTCTACGATCCTTTCCCAAAAAAGAGCTTCTGCCAGCCAGTGCAGGCGATATTAAGTTAGATGGATGTTTGGACTCAGTGGGAAAACAGCAGCTTCTTATCAATTTCCATTATTGACATTAGTCCTACGATCCGGGCCTGAAATCCCAGAGCGCTGCTGCCAGCCAGTGTACGCAGTATTGAGTTAGATGGATGTTTGGACTCATTGGGAAAAACAGCAGCTTCTTATCACTTTCTGTTATTGACATTTAGGGCGGTTTTTGAAGATTTTAACTGCACACAAAGTTTCCCCGGAAACCACAGGAGTCCCAAGTCAGGTTAAAGACCCCCGCCCTCTCCCCCCTCCTTGAAATTTTGGGCAAGAAACTCAGGACACAGAGTAAATTTCACAATTTTAATTTCAACACTTGTACAAAAAAGTCACAAAGCTTTGTTTTCAAACACAGGGGTTTCTTTTGGGGGGGGGGGTTGTTTCTGAAAAGGCCGCAGGTATTCTATAAAAATATGAACCTGGAAACCGGTTCTTTTGCTAAGTTCTGAATCCACAGCATATCAGGAAAATCATATTTACACATATTTACAACGTAAGGCCACTGTCCCAACGTGGGGGGGGAATCAAAATACGCCCCTCCCCTGGAGACCAGCAAGCTTTGGAAAGTGGAATGCAATGTCAGAGAGAAGAAGAAGAAAACGATTTTCTTCCATCCCCCCACAACGTCTTCGAAATGCCCAGAATTTGGGGTCTGATCTGCGCCCCGAAAGGCACAAAAACCCCACACGACCCCCCCAAAAAACTCATTTTCTCTGCCTTCAACAGCGCAAAGGTTCCTTTCCCTCTCCTGCCAAGCTGTTCCGACCTTCTTTTCCCCACCTTAAAAACCCACGGGGTGGATCTTCGCGCCCTGAAAGCCAGAGCGGCGAGTTTGAATCCCGTCTCCGCAAAGCTTAGTGGGAGATAAAATCAGGGGGGGTCATCCCTAAACTTCCGCTCAACCCCGCAACTTGTCCCGCTGCCTGGGGAATCTCCACGCCCAGTTTTCTCGCCCGTAGGTGTCGTCGAAAGAGAAACCGGGAACGCCAGAAAGTGAGTCACAAGGCAGGCATTTCCCCTTGGGGGGTTCGAACGTCCCCATTTCCTCCTCTGTAAACCCCGCAGGATCGGTGCCGTCGGTCTGGGACACCCCAAACCTCGCCTCTGCCCCCTCTGGGGGGTCAAGGAGCCGCCTCCCCGCCGGAGCCCCTCTCCTCGTTCGCACCCAGATCGCGGGGTTTCCTCCTTCCTTGCCAGATCCCGTTCCCGGGAAAGCAAAAGAGATCCATTCAAAGAGATCCAATGGCAGGCGCCTCTCAACAGGTCATGCAACGGGGGCGGATGGCAGCGTCCGATTGGGGATTGGGATCCACCTAGGAAGGAGAGGAGGAGAAAGAGGTGTTAGCGAAGATTCGTCGAATCCTGGATGGGACCCTGGCGGTCAGCTATGGAGGAAGGGCAGGCCAGCACTCGCTTTAAGGGGTGTCCCCATTGAAGGGACCCAGCCTGTGCAAAGAGCCCCAAAACTCAGGGCCGTGGGTTCGAATCAAGGTCCCTGCATGATATGCGGGTTGGGATGGATGACCGCCGGGGGTCCCACACCCAAACAGCCTTGCTCCTTCTCCCCACCAGCGAGACGGCCAAGCACGGCCAACCGCCTTTCAAACACCAGGGTTTCTAGTCCTCAGTGAGCTCACCTCGGAATAGAGCGGAGGCGGCCGGAAGCGGAATTCCTGGATGTAGGCGAAAAAGGGCCCTTCGAGGACGCCAGGGGGGGCGCAGTCCTGGCTGGGCGGCGAGAGGGTCTCCAGGGGTCCCTCGCTGGAGACGACGGACGAGTATTCGGGAGGAGCTGCAGAGAGAGCGCAAGGGGAAGAGTTATGGGGTTGCTTGGAGCAGGTTATTTTATTTTATTTTATTTTATTTTATTTTATTTTATTATTTTATTATTTAGGGACCCCAACTTTTTCACCTCCCCAAGGCGGCATTGGCGCTCCTGGTTGTTCCTCCTCCTCCCAACAACCCTGCCAGGTGGGATAAGCCTAAAGCCTAAAGCAAGCAGGATGCTGTCGGACTACAATTCCCATTGTCCATGGTCCCGCCGGCTATGGATAATGGGAGTTGTAGTCGCTTTTTTAAAAAGTTATTTATATAAAATCGTTTTTTTAAAAAAAGTTATTTATATAAAGCTATTTTATAAGAAAAGATAGATAGATAGATAGATAGGTTTCCAGCAACTTTACACAGGTTCTTTATATATGCAGCTATTTCGTAAAGTTGCTTTATAAAGTTCCCTTTATAAAAATCGTTTTTTCAAAAGTTCTTTATATAAAATCATTTTTTTTAAAAGTTCTTTATAAAAAATCATTTTTTTAAAAAGTTCTTTATATAAATTCGTTTTTTTAAAAAAGTTCTTTATATAAAGCTATTTTGTAAGAAAATTTATTCATATACACACACACACACACACACACACACACACACACACACACACACAGGTTTCCGGTCTTTTCTAAAAGACTCCAAATTTGTATCTTTTCTCGATTGGTGCCGATGGGTCTACTCTTGAGTAGGACTTAGCTGGCGAAAACCCTCTGCAACACATGCACAATATATAAAATCGCCTTGCGAGGTTTTTTTACGGGGTTCTTACCTTCGGGCTCTTCGGGAATTCCCATCCGGACCCAATCCAGACTGACGCTGTACTGGCTGCTGACGCTGGAGGTGCGGCTGCCAAAGGGGTGCAGGGGGATCGTGCCGATGACCAGAGGCAGCTCCAGGAACAGCTTCGACGTCCCTGGGATTTCGATGCAGACCTGCCGGGCGGGCGAAAAACAGGGAAATTTTAAATATAAAAATGAAATCATGGCCTCCCTCGTCTCACGCAGCGGATCCGCTGCGGAAAACGAGTTCCCCGCTCTGAGAATTGCAGAGAATTGATGCTGAAATCATAAAATCAGAGAGTTGGAAAGGGACCCAAAAACCCTGGGCATAGGGCAGTATCTAAATTCAGAAAATACTCTATTTTTCCGTGTCTGAGACTATATTTCCCCCCAATAATAATAGTACCGGAACGGGTTACTTCTGGGTTTCGGCGCTTGCGCATGTGCAGAAACGCTAAATGGCACTTTGCGCATGCGCAGGAGCACCAATTGCAACCCGCATGGATCACATTCACAAACCAAGGTTCCACTGTATTATTATTATTATTATTATTAGAATTTAAATACCGCCTTATACCCTCGGAATCCCGTCCGACTCTCTGAATACCCCAAGTCCGAACTCTCAAAAAGCCCCGAATCAAAACCCCAGCGAGCTTTGCTGCCGGCCCGTGCTGGCGACACTGGCTCTCTGCGTCCCCCCTGGAACCACAGAGGGTCCCCCAAAAGAGGTTTCGGGGGTTTTCCAGACCTCCCTCCCCACGCCAAGCTGGCTCCGACCACTAGGCCTTGCTGCCGGCCCGTGTCAGTGACACTGGGGTTTCCGGAGGTTCCCCTCCCTGGCCCGCTCCGCCCGCTAGGCCATACTGCCCCTTCGGCTCACCTTGAGGGCGTACTCGACGTGGATGATGTGGCACTGTAGGATGGAGGGTCCCACGGGGGGGATCTTGAGGGCCCGGCCGTGCCACACCTCCCTCTTGCCGGCCGCGATGGCGTCGCCCACCATGGAGGCCACCACCGACTTCTTCTGCTTCTTGGTGCCGCGCGCCACAAAGGTCTGCGTCTGGATGATGGCCGCCTTGGGCACCACCGTGCGGGTGCTGCAGTTGTCGATCTCGGCAAAGATGGGGATCACCTCGCCTGTCAAGGAAATGGGCGCAATGCTGCGTTGGTGGGAGCAGGAAAACACACCCCTTTTTGGGGGGGCCACCCTGTTCCTAAAGCCAGGAAAACTTAGCCGGGCTCCCTTGACAGTTTTCCTGCTGGCCAGCCAGCTTTTTATTACATTGTGAGTGCCGGTAACGCAAAGATTGTGGGTTCGAGACCCGCTGCATCACAGCGGGTTGGACTAGATGACCCACAGGGTCCCTTTGCAACTCTGCGATTTGACATTTTTATCACCGTTCCGCAATGTGTTTTTAAGGTTGCATACGGAGCCCTGGTATCTTCTGATAAAGGGCAGTAAATAATAATAATAATAATAATAATAATAATAATAATAATAAGACATCCGAAAAAATCAGGGAAGTTTTCAATGTTTGAACTTTTATTCTGTTTTTAATGCTCTGTTGAAAGCCGCCCTGAATGGCTGGGGAAACCCAACCAGATGGGCGGGGTATAAATAACATTATTATTATTATTATTATTATTATTATTATTATTATTATTATTATTGCAATTGGCAGGGCAAATGTTTTAGCTGGACTTTTGGGGAGCAAAGGGCTGGCAGCCAGCTCTCCACCCTCAGAGGTTTTTTAACAGGGGCTGAGCAGCTTCTGGCTGGGGATTTGCCTGCATTTTCAGGGGTCAGGCTGGATGACCACTGGGGGACCCCCGATGGTTTGAAGCCACTGTGTTTCCGCAGGGCCACCGGCAGATTCCCCGCATGCCAACCCTGGAGGCCACAGAGTCAAGTGCCTGGGGTCCTCTGGCCGATGGGCTGAGCTTTGCCATGAGCCCCACGCACCCCGATTTCCGCTGCCCCCCACGACTCACCTGGGGTGTAGCCTTTCCGGTCGATCTTGGCCGAGACGGAGACCAGCCCTCGGTTGCAATACCAGGCGCGTGCCAGCTTCTCCTTGGCACCGGCTTGGGGAGCCTGATGGGCACAAGCAGAGAAGGAAGAGAAATTATTATTATTATTATTATTAAATCGATTTTCCAGATTAAAATTCGCATCACAACATCATATATAAAAGCAAGATTGCCAAGAATCTCCTGGACTTTCCCTCCTCCTTTTACTGTTAATCCTTTCCTTCTGCATCCAAATTTTAATATCTCCATTATGTCCATAGTCATTGTTACACTACAAGTGTTATTCCAGAAGATATTATTATTATTATTATTATTATTATTATTAAAGGCAAAACGTCCTGGGTTCAAAAAGGGCTGGGAATAGCCCTTCTGAGCTGGAAACCAGGGAGACCCAACGTTGCCAGGCAGCCATAGAATTGCAAAACTGGCATTTCCCCCCCTTTTTTCAATGTTATTTTGATTATTTTAGACCTTCAAACATTTCTATCCTGCATTTTGTAATTTTCATTTTCACCTTTGAATATGTGGTCCATTGTTTTCTTTATTCCTTTTTTGTGAATTCCGAAAATGCAAGAAAGTGTGTGTGTATATATATAGAGATGTGTGTGTGTGTATATATAATGAATCTCAAAACTTGAAGGAACCCCAAGGTTCATCTAGCCTGACCCCATAATTTGCCCGGCGCGGGGCTCAAACCCACGACCCGGAGGGTCCTCACACCCTACCGGCTGAGCTATCCCAAAATCAGGGAACCGGTCGCAGAATTGGAGACTCGCAAGGGACCCCTGGGGGTCATCCAGCCTGACCCGAATATTGCAGGGGTAGCAATGAGCTAAAGGGGTTCGGTTTAAGGCCGGGTGCTTCCCCTGGTTCCTAATTCGACCCAAATCCCTCCCCAAACCGCTTTGCCTCTCCGACTCACCAGTAATGCCGGCGTGTTGATATCGATGGGCTCAATAATGGTGAAATCCTTCTTGGCTTTCTTGACTGAAGCCCAGGGACGGTGGAGCTTGGCCTTCACCCAATAGCGAACGCTCCCATGTTTTCCCTCGAAGGAAGTGGCCAAGGATCTGTCAAGGGAAGGGAAGTATGAAAAATGAGGCCTAATAATAATAATAATAATAATATTTTATTATTTATACCCCGCCCATCTGGCTGGGTCTCCCCAGCCACTCTGGGCGGCTTCCAACAAAATGTGAAAATACAGTAATTCACCCACTATTAAAAGCTTCCCTAAACATTTCCCTCCTGCGAGTCTGGAGCCCAACCCAAAATATCTTGCATTTCATTCTGTTTCACTTTTAATTTGTGCCTTTTTATGTGATGACACACAAGGCGGTTTGAGGCAACCATATGTACCAGAAAAGACAGACGCCGTAATAAGACGTCGCTTTAAGATAGAACGGTTCCCACCGAATAAAGGGATATTCCGCAATCGATTAGAATAGCAGCCAGTAAAATTGACTCTCCAAACATCAGCAGATGTTTAATAAAAGGCTAACTTTAAGATGGAACGGTTCCTATCAAATAAAGGAATATTCCATTATCTATTGGGAGACAATAGCACCCAGTAAAACTGACTCTCAAAACATCGGCAGATGTTTGGCCTCAATAAAACGTGAACTTTAAAATGAAACGACTCGTCTCAAATAATAAAGGAACATTCCATAATCTGTAATAGGACCCAATAAAATTAGCTCTCAAAACAATATAATAGCTGGACAGAAATTCGCTCCTGACAATAAATAAATTACTAAACTACAACCCACAAAAGTCACAAGGCATAAAATAACACACAAAACCACGTAAAAGGATCACAAAACCACGTAAAATAAATGCAATGGGGACATGCAATGGCGTATAGGTTTTTGCCACCAGGTGCAATCGCCCACAAATCAAATAAGAATAATAATAGTATTTTGAAGAAGTGTTTGACTTACTCTGGCAGCTGGAAAGTAAAAGGGAATTCGTGTCGTCCGGCCTGAAGGACGGTGACGTCTCCGTTGTCTGTTGGGAAAACAAGAAATAAAGGAAGTTGAAATGAATAACAGAGCTTTTTAAAAAAGAAGATGTTTTTCTGGAGCTGTTTTCCTGCAGCGGTCAAACGGGGGAAATTCAACACAACATCCACACTCAGCCAAAAAGCATGTGACTTTTTTTGGCTCCCCATAAACAACCGGGGAAAGTTCAGGCACACACAGCGAAAAGACACAAAAGGAAGGGATTGCACAACAATATTTCTCTCTCCCCCAAAATATACTCAGTTCCTACAGCCCAGGTGCCCTGCAAAGGGGAGTTTTTAACAGAAGGTGCCCCCCTCCAGAATTGCAAATATGCCCCAAGATATCCCAGGGGGTCTTGCAAGAGCTTGGCATTATGTAAGCGCCCGGCTCCCAGGAATAGAATCAGCTGGGGCAAAATCTTAGGAAGTTGAGCCGAGGTCAGCAAGGCCGGGGGGGGGGGGGGTCCCAAAAGCCGGCAGCCGCTAATTTAGCCCCTTGGAAAGTTACAAACAAACATCCCACCCCGATGCCAGAAACCTGAAAATCCTGTTTTCCAATGGCAGCTGGCCTTTCTTAAGGGAAAACTGGGCCAGAGCATGCGAAAGAATCATAGAATTGTTGGGAGGGGACCCTCAAAGGTCATCCATCCCAACCCCCCGCCATGCAACGGGGAAGGATGGCGAAACAGTTCGTCTTCTGCTGGTAGGGCAACTGCCCTGCATGCAGAACGACCCAGATTCAATTTCCAGGTGTGTGTGTGGGGGAACTCTTTGCCTGGAAATCTCAGAGAGCTGCAACTGCCAGCCTGTGTGGGCAATAAAGGTGGGCTTCATATAAGCTTGAACCCACCACCCAGAGAGTCTCCTGCTCTCAGGAAGCAGGAGATATGTTGAGGTGCCTGGACCACGAGAGCCTGACTTGTGAGGCTCTGGGGTTCTCCAAGCAGCGGCAGCCCTGTCGGAGGGCTGCTGACAGCCAGTGCTGGCACTACAGAGCCGGGTCCAAAAGCAGCTTCCCTGTCGAAAGCTCCTCTTTAGGAAGTAGCAGAGCCGCTGCCCTGCTGAGTCGGCCCTGCTGAGGTAGAGAGGCTTCGCAAGCAACGTGGAGAGAGGCAGACCGGGCGCTTGAGCGGCGCTCCCGTGGAGGGGAGAGGAGAGCGCTGCCAGCCCGTGCCGGCCCTACAGAGCTGGCTGGACAAGCAGTTTCCCTTTGGAAAAAAGGAGGAGAGTCGCTGCCCGCCCGTGTCGGCCCTGCTGAGGTAGAGAGGCTTCGCAAGCAACATGGAGAGAGACAGACTGGGCGCTTGAGCGGCGCTCCCGAGGAGGGCAGGGTGGCAGGGGAGAGGAGAGCGCTGCCGGCCCGTGTCGGCCCTACAGAGCTGGCTGGACAAGCAGCTTCCCTTTGGAAAAAAGGACTTTTTAACGTTGCATGAAAAACTCCGCCGAGGCGGAGAGGCTTTGCGAGAGAGAGACGGATCGCGCCGGGCAAGCAGGCAGGCGCGCCGGGCTCCCGCGGAGCGCAGGGAGGAGATTGCGCGCTCTGCCCGCGCTCAGAGGACGCCTTACCTGGCGGGGCCAGGAGGGTCTGCCGGTGGCTGAGGAATTCCACTTGGTCGCTGTAGCTCTGCGTGTAAGCGGTGCTGGATCCGGCGCTGCGAGACTCGGTCCAGTGGACTTTGGCCGCGCCTTGCGCATGCAGGTGGAGCGCGCCCAGGCGCGCCGTGCCGGACAGCTCCAGCACCACGCGGCCGGCCACGCTCTCCCCGGAGCTGAAGACCGGCGGCGAGGCCACCTCGGGGCAATCCAGCTCCACCGAAAGGCGTTTCACACGGTCGAAAAGCATCTTTGCGTGTCAGTGAGCTTCTCCAACTCTTCTGTGCGCACTGCGCCGCGCGTAAAGCTTTTTCAAGGCTCTCCAAACCGCGCCCCCTGGATCCCAGCGCCCTATGGGCGCAGGGGGGGCGGGGCGCGGCAAAAAGCCCTCCCCCAGAACCCCCCCATCCACCCCCCTTTCCCCACCCCCAATGCCCCCAGGTCTGGCCGGCAGCTGCAGGCTTTGGCGAAAACAAGGCAGCGAGCATGCGCGCCCGGGCTGGTCACTTTTGGAGAGATAAACTTTCCTCCAGTTGGGCAGGGAAGGGAAGGCAAACACAAAGCCGAAAAGCCTGAGCCAACAGACAGATATCCATCTCTCCCTCTCTCGCTTATTTATTTTCCAATTTGTTGGTTCTATTTGTATCCCAACCTAGAAACGTTTCCATTGAATTTGCGGGGGGTTTGTAGCGCCGCGTAAAGTTACCAAAAGCAAGCGCCAATTGCCGAAGCCGGTTGCGAAGCTATAATTCACCCTCCGACGCACGCCTGTCAATGTATTTATTCTTTCATTCCTTCCATTTATAAACCGCCCTTTGTCAAGATTAAATCGGGATTAAACAACGTAACAGCAGTCAGTAAGGAAACATATACAGGAAGAACTATTTCCGTGCCGGTTAAAACCTTCGAGAGAATCATTTACTGTTGGCCCCTTATTTTGGGTTTAATGAACTGAAATAATAGAATTTCAGATTTGGACAGTGACCCCCTGAGGTCATCCAGTCCAACCCGCTGCAATGCAGGAAGATTTGGCGCGATGTGAAACTTGAACCCAGGACCCTGAGATTAAGTTACTCAGTCGGGCCAGTTTTGCCTACACTGGCTGGCAGAAGTTCTCCAGGGTTTCAGATTTGGTGTGTCCCCCCCCCCCCAAGCCCTACCCGGAGGCGCCAAGGGGGAGGTTTCGCACACCAAGCTCTGCTCCTTCAAAAGGCACGAAGAATCTAGTCCTCATGGTTTACGGCCAACAGAAACGGCACAAGGATTGAATCCACAAACAAGCGTTTGCGACGGGTAGTTTCCATTGTGAAGAAACGCAAGCGAAAGGCAGAGCGTTGTTAACTGTCGCAACTCCCCGCTGCTTGTTCCCGCATCACGGGGGTTGGGCTGGATGACCCCCGGGGCCCCTTCCAACTCTGCAATTCGACCATTCAATTGCAGCTGTGACGTAACTGACAATTAAATCTGATTTTTCCCCCAGAGGGCTGTCTCAAGAATTTCCTCTTCTTGCGTAATTCCCGGCTGGATCCCTCGCTTGGAACATAGGACAACTGGCCCATCCGACTGGTGTTGCATGCACAGACCGGCAGCAGCGGCGTCCTGATTTAAGCATCTCTCCCAGCTCTGCCTGGACCCTTCTGCATTCAAAGCAGGTGTTCTAACTCTTTCCTGGAAAACTAAGCTTGCCTCTTACTGAGTCGGACAAGGGGGACCTCAGAGGTGCCTACACTGACTGGCAGCAGCAGGCAAGGGGATATTCCCAGACGCCTTTGTAGGATTGAGCTGGGCCACCAACATGTGCCAAGCGGCCTGCACATTTGAATTCGCCCCCCAACCCGCTTTCTGCCCCCCAACCTCCTGACCTGGGCCTGCCCTAGATTCTTCCCCCCCCCCCAGCCATTTGATCCCGGGCCAACGGGCTTGGGAAAGAGACGAAAGGCGTGCCTGTGTTTCTCTGTCGGCGGGCAGGGCAGCTAATCTGGGGCATGCGGGGCGTGCCTCTGGGCCCACGCCAAACTCCGTGGGAGACAGGGGAACTCCTGGCCTCATGGGGCTGAATCGCGCCGGCAGGAAAACCCACGAGAAAGGAGATCCTGATGGCAAGAGCTGTTTGGTGGCGGAATGGGCTTCACCGCATGGAGGTTTTTCGGTGGATTCCTGCATTGCACGGGGTTGGGCTAGATGACCTTTGGAGGACCCCATCAAACTCGACAGCTCTGCCATCCTAGTCTAATTCCTCTCTCTCCAGCTTCTTGCAGAGCCCAACCGGCCCAGGGCGAAAATGTAAAATCTGCAAGCAGACAGCAAGGGGGTAGGGGTCCCCGAAATCCCCTTTTTGGATCACCCCAGTGTCCTGCTCCCAGCCTGAGAAGATCCCAAGCAAGGTCTCTCACGCCCTGCGGCGTTTATGCACCTCCGACCCCCACAGGCAGCATTGCACAGTGGTTACAGCACTGGCCCGTTAGGACCTGGGAGTGAGACCGGGGTTCGAATCGCCACTGAAGCTTCGCTGGGCGGTCTTGAGGCTTTTTCCACGCGGAAAACTCAGCTAAAGCATCCAGGGCAGAATAAATAAATCAGGTAGACTGCGGCGATCTGTGGAGGCTCCATGCACTGCCAGGGGAAAAAGTATTTCATGGGGAAAACAGGACCAAGAGGGGTAGAAAACAACAACAGCAACACAGAAAACGTTTTGTTTGGAGCAGAAGGGGCAGTCCTTGGCACCAGAGGAAAGGGAGCTGGAGCCATCTGTCCCCTGGCACCGTCTTCCACCGACTTTGCTGACCCCTCCTGGCGTCTGCTGAGAACTAAGTTCGAATCCCGGCATGTTGTCTTTGAAAGGACAATGGTGACGCTTAGTGGCTCAAAAAGGAACAGTGTTGGTCAACAGAGTTACAAAAAAACCAGCCAGAAGTTGTTTTTGCTAAATTGGGCTTAGCAAATACAGTGGTCCCTTGGTTCTCAGACTTGATCCGTTCCGGAAATCCCATTCCAAAACCAAAGCATTCCCAAACCAAGGCGCACTTTCCCATAGGAAGTCATGCAAAACGGATTAATCCGTTCCAGACTTTTAAAAACAGCAATTGAACATGAATTTTACTCTCGAGACCGTTGATCCGTAAAAGGAAAGCAATAAAATAAATAAGACCCTAAGCAACTTAAGGTAATGGGGCCCTTTCTATGTCCAGCTGTCCTTTGTCCACAACAAATTGTCACTGTTTTTTGTGTGGAATAAATGCTATATGGTAATTTATGGACCTCATAGGCATCTCAAGCCATTTGCACATCACAAAATATGTATTTTATCAAAGTGATTGTTGAACTGATATACAGTTAAGAAGAAGTATATTAATAGTGAAATAATGATGAAGTTCTAACTTAAAATGATTTTTGATTCCTAACAAACTGAATAATGCAAACACATTGGCGTTTGGCAAGAACAAAAGTTCCTTTGGAAACACAATTGACAAAGACTCCTCATCTAGTCTCTAGATACTTGCTATAACGTGAAATAATAATAGCTGTAAATATATGATGCAAACTACTAAGAATGATAAATAGCAGAATCTAAGCACCCTGTATATAAAGGTAAAGGGACCCCTGACCATTAGGTCCAGTCGTAGCCGACTCTGGGGTTGCGGCGCTCATCTCGCTTTACTGGCCGAGGGAGCCGGCGTACAGCTTCTGGGTCAAGTGGCCAGCAGGACTGAGCCGCTTCTGGCGAACCAGAGCAGCGCACGGAAACGCCATTTACCTTCCCACCAGAGCGGTACCTATTTATCTACTTGCACTTTGAGGTGCTTTCAAACTGCTAGGTTGGCAGGAGCAGGGACCGAGCATCGGGAGCTCACCCCGTCATTGTGGGGATTCGAACTGCCAACCTTCTGATCGGCAAGCCCTAGGCTCTGTGGTTTAGAGCGCCCCCCGCGCCCCCCACCATATATGTGTGTGTGTGTGTGTGTATATATATACACACACACACACACACATACATATACACACACCCTATATATAGAAAGGAACAAAGCAGGGATATTTTAGGGAGCAGGCTAGCAGGCGGGGCCCATGACTTACATCCGAGGAGCCGACACAACACAAAACACAGTTGCTGCATGTGGGTTTTATTCCATTTGTTTTTCATCTTATATTTTGGAACTGTACATCCAGTTTTTTCCCCCTTTAAATTTTTTTGGGGGCCCTCAAGAGAGTGGGGCCCTAAGCTATAGCTTGTTTAGCTTATACGTAAATCCAGCACTGGCCTAGATAGATAGATAGATAGATAGATAGATAGATAGATAGATGATAGATAATAGATACTGTAGATAGACAGACAGACAGACAGACAGACAGATAATAGCTACTGTAGATACAGATAGATAGATAGACAGATATATAGATAGATAATAGATACTGTAGATAGATGATAGATATCTATATAGATAGATAATAGATACTGTAGATAGATAATAGATACTATAGATAGATGATAGATAGATAATAGATACTATAGATAGATAGATAATAGATACTGTAGATAGATAGATAATAGATACTATAGATGGATAGATAATAGCTACTGTAGATATAGATAGACAGATATATACGTAGATAATAGATACTGTAGGTAGATAGATAGATAGATAGATAGATAGATAGGTAGATAGATGATAGATAGATGATAGATAATAGATAATAGATACTGTATAAAGATAGATAATAGATACTGTAGATAGATGATAGATAGATAGATAGATAGATAATATTTTGGAAATGTACATCCAGGTTTTTTTCCTTCAATTTTTTGGGGGGCCCCCAAGAGAGTGGGGCCCTAAGCTAGAGCTAGTTTAGCTTATACGTAAATCTGGCACTGCTCGAACCCGTGGCTTCAAGCCTCAAGAAAGGAGATTTCGAGGCCCCTCTCAATTCTATGATTCTATGTCTCTCCCTGAGCTTGGGCAGCTGCTGCCGGTCAGGGTGGGCCATATGGGCCCGCCTAAATGGGCAAATATGCCGAGCGATTTCGCACCAGGAAGCGTCGCCAAGCAGTTATCAGCGGAGTCGTGCAGGATCCAAGCAGCGGCCAGGAGCTTCGCTGTTTACCCAGCCGGCTCTGCGTTCGAGTGTCGCTGAGTAAACAGCGTCTCTGAGATCCCCAGAAGGGTTTCGCTGCCTGGAACTGGGCCTGGCAGATGCGAAAAGGCCAAATTCCACCCTCGCGAGATCCTGAGCAAGGGAACTGGAAATAAAACTGCCAATATATATTGCATATTTCACTTCCAATGTTTTCTTTTGAAATCTTTACGATGTTTGTTCCCTTCGCCGCATCTTACACACATCCTGCAGCCGACGTCCTTTGCAATGTTATATTTGGAATGTTTTAGTTTCCTGTTAACTTCGTTGCTTTGAATGTGCATTTTATACTTGACTTTCTTCGGGAATGTTTGGGTCCAGATTGTTTTATTTGGTGTTTTAGTGTGTTGTGAACCGCTGTGAATTGTTATAACAAGGCGATGATTGGATTGTAATTGAAAACGAAGAATAATAATAATAATACACCCAAAAACAGCAAGGAGACGGAGATCTGCGGGGTTGCGAGTGCGGGAACCCCTCTCAAATTATTTAGGTGCCCGAGCCCTCGCCAAATTCCCCACGAAGAGGCTGGGCACCCGCAAATTTCTGCGCCAGGGCCCTGCACCCTGCGTGGCATCCACAAATTTCTGTGACAGGGCCATGCATTTTGTGTGGCACCCACAAATTTCTGTGCCAGGGCCGTGCACCTCACGTGGCACCCACAGATTTCTGCGCCAGGGCCACGCACCTCGCATGGCACCCACAAATTTATGCGCCAGGGCCATGCACCTCGCATGGCACCCACAAATTTATGCGCCAGGGCCACGCACCTCGCATGGCACCCACAGATTTCTGCGCCAGGGCCACGCACCCTGCGTGGCACCCACAAATTTCTGCGCCAGGGCCACGCACCTTGTGTGGCACCCACAAATTTCTGCGCCAGGGCCGTGCACCCTGCGTGGCACCTACGACGGCGGTGCCAAGCCTGCTCTCCTGCCCTCTTACCTGGGATCAGGTGCGTCTTCCTTCTCAGGTAAGTCTGGAAGGCTGTGTAGTCGCTGTAGATGGTGTTCATGCCCACGCTCTTGCCCTCCAGCCAGTGGGCAGTGGCCAAACCACGGGCGCAGACGGCCAGCGCTCTCACCTTTTCGTTGTTTCGTTGTGGTCGACATTTTATGAATTTCCCGAAAATAACAGAAATGAAAAGAAAAAACAACACAAAATCATCTCAGAACCAAAAAACGCACATCATAAAGCAATTTTTAAACTATGTTTTTTTTTGCACCGCTCCCTTCTCCCTTTCCACTGTTTTATGCCTGTTCCTGCAGGTCTATAAAACCTTGTCCAGTTTCAAAACCTCCTTCACCTTCTTACAAGCGACTTTTGAAAGTTACACTGATGTAGAAATTTATGCACAAAGCTTAAGAAATACGCATTAAACATTTGCCCTTTTAAAACAACACAACAACACAACACAAAGTCCTCTTTCTTCCCTTGGGTTCAAATAATCTCATTTTTCCTGCATCGTTCCATAATTTATTTTGCCAGCCTTTTAAAATCTTTTTTTGCTCTATAAACCCATCAACTCCTGTACATCCCAATAGCAGAACTTCAGGGTTTTTAAAATAAAAATAATTTCCAGCATTCTCTCACCTTGACCCTCTTGGCGACGTCCAGCACTACCTGCCCGGAGAGGACCTCTCCGCCCCGGTAGACGGTGCCACCACCGAGGTGGCCATCCAGCTGTACCGCGAAGCCCCTCACCCGGGTGAAGGGGTGCATGGCAAAAAAGGGGGTGCCCCTCTTGCCAGGGACCCCAGGGGCAACGGTCCCTTGCTGGAAGCTGGCAGAAACCCTCAGAAAGGGGCAAATTTGGGGGCAGCTGCTGCTGCTGCTTTGGGGCAAATTGGGCTCCAACTCCTGCGCCTTCGGACAGCGCCAGGGCTGAACTGACAGCGACAGGCAAGGAGAGGGAAAGACCTTTGCCAAGACCCCTCCCTCCGCCCCCCTTCCCTTTCCAAAGCCCTCCTCCTCCTCCTCCTCCAAGGGAGCGTCTTCAAACTACAGGAGACAGAGAGGCTGCTCCGGGGTGCCAGCTGCCGCAAAGCGCAAGGCAGGAGGGGGCCCTGAGTTCGAATCCTGGTCCCTTTGGGGTGGGGTTTCCCTTGGCGCAGCCGTGGGCTTTTTGTGGGTCTCCAAAAGGGGGCGGGCGCTCAGAGCCAAAGCATTGAAAGGAACTCAGTTGACGGCAAATATAACAAGAAAATGCGCTTTTTAAAATTAAAAAAAAAAAGCTCGCTTCTTCCACTCGAATCCGGGGCTGAATTTCCTCTTACATCCCTCCCGCAAAACGCTCTTGTGGGTGGGTGGGGGGCATCCTCAGTCGGCAGAGCACCAGACTCTGAATCTCGGGGTTGTGGGTTCGAGTCCCGCGCTGGGCAGGAAAAAATAATCCTGCGTGGCAAGGGGTTGGATGACCACGCGGGGTCTCCTTCAACTTTACGCACTCTTCCCTGGGCCCCTCGCTCTGGCACCAGCTCAGCTGCTGCGACGTTGGCAGCGGCAGAGGAGAGGCGGTTTAGAGGAAGAGACTTCGGAAACTTTCTCCAAAAAATTGGCAGCGCCCTTATCTCCCAGCTGCAGGAGCGGCTGGCGGGGCGAAAATAAGCCCTGGGACGTGCGGAAGGAGGCGGAAGGGGGGGGGGGGCGCACAGGCAGAGGGAACATCGGTTTTTCACATTCCTTCCCTGCCATGCCCGCCCTTGCCACGGAGGCGCGTTTTTGCGCAAGAGGAGAATTTGTGGCTCCGGGGTTTGGGTGCGAAGGAGGGGGGGAAGCGAAGGCGAGAAACGACAAGGGGTCGCCCCCCTCCCTGCTGGCGGGGAACAGAAGCCAGGGGTCGGGTTTCAGCCCTGGGGATGCGGCGGAGAGCTTCGGGGGCTCGGGAATAGAAGGAGTTTCCTAGAAGTACGTGGGAACAGGACCTCAGGGTCTTGGTCTTAGGCACTCAGGGTCTCACACACTTCCCTGGGTCTCATTGATGCCAAACACCTAAACAGATTAAAAGGACTTCTTGGTGGACCACCGTGTGACGCTGCAGCGAAATAGGCTAACGTTATTCTGGGACGCGGGTGGCGCTGTGGGTTAAAGCACAGAGCCTAGGACTTGCCGATCAGAAGGTCAGCGGTTCGAATCCCCGCAGTGACGGGGTGAGCTCCCGTTGCTCGGTCCCTGCTCCTGCCAACCCAGCAGTTCGAAAGCACGTCAAAGTGCAAGTAGATAAATAGGTACCGCTCCGGCGGGAAGGTGAACGGCGTTTCCATGCGCTGCTCTGGTTCGCCAGAAGCGGCTTAGTCCTGCTGGCCACATGACCAGCTGTATGCCAGCTCCCTCAGCCAATAAAGCGGGATGAGCGTTGCAACCCCAGAGTCGGTCACGACTGGACCTAATGGTCAGGGGTCCCTTCACCTATTCTCTGAAATGACCTTAACAGATTGGAGAACTGGGCGCAAGCTAACCAAGCGAGTTTCCGCAGGGACAAAGCTCAGGTTCCGCGCTTAGGCAGGAAGAAGCAGGTGTGCAAATGTTGCATGGGGACACCTGGCTCACTAGCAGGACACATGGAAAGGATTGAGGGGTCTGGGTGGACCACAAGCTGAACGTGAACCCACCATGTGATGCAGCGGCAAAAAAAGTCGAGTGCTATTCTAGGCTGCATCCGCAGAAGTCTAGTGTCCAGATCAGGGGAAGTCATTTGTTGTTGTTGTTTAGTGGTGTCCGCCTCTTGGTGACCCCCTGGACCAGAGCACGCCAGGCCCTCCTGTCTTCCACTGCCTCCCGCAGTTTGGTCAAACTCATGCTGTTCACTACGAGAACACTGTCCCACCATTTCGTCCTCTGTCGTCCCCTTCTCCTTGTGCCCTCCATCTTTCCCAACATCAGGGTCTTTTCCAGGGAGTCTTCTCTTCTCCTGAGGTGGCCAAAGTCTTGGAGCCTCAGCTTCAGGATCTGTCCTTCCAGTGAGCACCCAGGGCTGATTTCCTTCAGAATGGAGAGGTTTGATCTTCTTGCAGTCCATGGGACTCTCAAGAGTCTCCTCCAGCACCAGAATTCAAAAGCATCCATTCTCCAGCGATCAGCCTTCTTTATGGTCCAGCTCTCACTTCCATACATCATGACTGGGAAAACCATAAGTGACCATACAGCATATATTCAACACATATTCTGCATGGACTGGTTGCACGGCAAGATGTGCAAATGGCTTTAGATACCTATTAGGTCCATAAATTACCATATAGCTTATATTCAACACAAAAAACAGCAACAATTTGCCGTTGACAAAGGACAGCTGGACATAGAAAGGGCCCCGTTCCCTTCAGGAGCTGAGGGCCGCATCAAACCTCAATCCGGCCCTGGATGTGAGCACTCAAAATATCCCACCCACCTTGCCTAACAGTAGAGCTGGCTCTGAACGGCAGCGGCGAGGCCGAAAACAAATGAACTGAGGGCGGTAGCCAAAAGGCGAAATAGAGATATAGGGTTTATTAGGTCAGGCAGATGTTTGCAGGGGCGATTTTCTTCCGGAGGGAATAGTTCGGCAAGGTGCCCAGGGGGAGACTGCTTCTCTGGTTGTCCCCCACCACCAGGGTGATGGGGCCTCCATATTTGTTGGTGAAGGCGTCTTTCTGCTCCGTGCTGAACCACCGCCGGTCCTTCCAGGGCTGGACCAGGTGGGAATACTTAATCTGGGAAGCAGAGAGAGAGAGAGAGAGAGAGAGAGAGAGAGAGAGAGCAGGAACTTAAAGCAGGAAGGGAGAGAGCTTGCTTGCTCGGGCCAACAGCCCGTCTAGGGGGCTAGTCCTCATGGTTTGAGTTGGAACTGTTAAGGAAAAATCTGGGTGTGAGGCTGCTCAGTCCCCCAGCTGGTCGGGCAGAGCCCGCGGGACCTTGCGGAATAAAGGAAGGAGTCCAGCCAACCGGAGCAAATAGCTGTAGACCAAAGTTTATTGCACAATAGGTTCAAAAGCAAATTTTGAACCCTGAGGATGGGGTGACAAAGACTTTTAAAACTTTCCCACCATATCCCAGAATACAGTTCGAAGGGGAGGGGTTAACCTTGGCAAACATGTCCAGAAAAGTCCTTGGTACAAGATTAGCATAAGCGGACATGGGAGGGCAAGACTCAGGTATAAGATGAGCATAGACAAAGATGTCTTAAGTACCCAAAAGTACAATAGAAGTTCCTTTGCATGTCTGGAGCCTGAGGCGAGTCAGGTGATGAGATTGGGCTTCCCTTGGCTAACAATCAGCCCAGCAATTGTCACCTCTGGAAACTTCCTGGAGTCCTTTTGGAAGGCGAAAATAGCTTTGGAATGGGGGGGGGGGGGCGACTGGGAAAGGAGGTGATTTTATATTATTTTTAAAGCTAGGTGACTTCCCTGAGCTGTCTAGTTGGAAGGGTATATTCAGGCATAATATTTGTAATATTTAACTTTAAAGATGTGCCCCCCCCCCGTAATTTCCGTAACAGCACCCTGGCTGGCCTGGCCTAAGGTGGTTCCTGACCTTCTGTAGCTCCTCCTCAGGGACCTGGCACCTCGGCTGGCAGTAAGGAACCAGCATGTCCTGGGTGCTGGTGGTGAGGCCCTCGGGCGCTGAGAGAGAGGGAGGAAAAAGAGGAGATAATACAGGGGTCAGCAGGCTTTTTCAGCAGGGGGCCGGTCCACCGTCCCTCAGACCTTGTGGAGGGCCGGGCTATATTTTGGAAAAAAATATGTGAACGAATCCCTATGCCCCACAAATAACCCAGAGATGCATTTTAAATAAAAGCACACATTCTACTCATGTAAAAACACACTGATTCCCAGACCATCTGCAGGCTGGACTGAGAAGGAGATTGGGCCGGATCTGGCCCCTGGGCCTTAGTTTGCCTACCCCTGGAATAAGGTCCATTATCTGACCGTTGACTCAGGACCCTCAACTGTCTTAAAAAGCAGAGACACCACCTTGCTGACAAAGGTCCGTCTAGTTAAAGCTATAGTTTTCCCAGTAGTGATGTATGGAAGTGAGAGCTGGACCATCAAGAAGGCTGATGGCCGAAGAACGGATGCTTTTGAATTCTGGTGCAGGAGGAGACCCTTGAGAGTCCCATGGACTGCAAGAAGATCCAACCTCTCCATTCTGAAGGAAATCAGCCCTGAGTGCTCACTGGAAGGACAGATCCTGAAGCCGAGGCTCCAAGACTTTGGCCACCTCATGAGAAGAGAAGACTCCCTGGAAAAGACCCTGATGTTGGGAAAGATGGAGGGCACAAGGAGAAGGGGATGATGGAGGACGAGATGGCTGGACAGTGTTCTCGAAGCTACCAGCATGAGTTTGACCAAACTGCGGGAGGCAGTGGAAGACAGGAGGGCCTGGCGTGCTCTGGTCCAGGGGGTCACCAAGAGGCGGACATGACTAAACGACTCAACAACAACAAAGATAATAATTAATAAAAAGAAAACCCCTCTCTTGATTGCTGAGGCTTCTCTCTGCCTATCTGAATGAGACACCCACCCGGGGTTTGGGAAACCGCGTTTTCCTGCCCCCCGAAAACGCCATTATTACCGGGATAGTTGAAAGGGATGTTGCTCTTCATGATCTTCCACTTGTTCACGTCCAATTTGTGGGTCTCGGGGGGCGGGCAATAGTCCTCGTGTTGCGTGGTGCAGAAGTAGGCATAGCGGTTGTCGCCCAAAGTCAAGTCTTTCCGGGGTTTGGGCTCCGCCCGGGACGCCGGCTCCTCCCGGTTCGGCTGGGCAGAGAAGACACGCGAGTCGTGGGTTCGAGTCCCGTGCCAGGCAAAAGGATCCCTGCGTCACGGGGGGCCAGGGGCGCAGCGAATCCAGGGACCCCCAGGGATTTTGCTACCTCTCTGTAGTAATGACGGTGGATGGTGGTGGTGGCGTTTTGCCTGTTCCTCTCGGGGTCCCGATCCCCTCGGAGAATGGAGGACTCATTCTTCCTCGCCGTGATGATGCGCAACGGTCCTAGGGACGGAAGAAACAATCAGGCACGGGGTTTTCGTTTTTCCTCCTCCCGCCCCAATCTCCTTTCCTTTCGTGCCGTGTTTAGGGAAGCTTTAAATTGTAGTGATCAGGTGGGATGGCTATGAGGAATTATAACAAATATAGAGTAAGCCGTCTGACTGGGTTTAAACTATTTTGATATGATTAGAAAAAAATCAGGCGTGGGTTTTTTGTTTTTCCTTCTCCCGCCCCGATCCCCTTTCCTTTCGTGCCATGTTTAGGGAAGCTTTTAATATTTGGTGAATTCTTGTGTTTTAATATTTTGCTGGAAGCCGCCCATAGTGGCTGGGGAAACCCAGCCAGATAGGTGGGGTATAAATAAATAAATGATGATGATAGCTTTCCAATGGCCAGGGTATAAATGGGTGGGTTATAAATATATTATTATTATTATTATTATTATTATTATTATTGTTATTATGGCAGCTTTTCAATGGCCAGGGCCTGTTTTATTTTTAAGCTGCTCTGGGAAAAATTATTGCCCCCCCAAAACCCCCGATTTTGATTGTGGGGTCGCTTCCCGGAGTTTTATGGGAGGCGAGAAATAAATGGAGAAATGATCCGAACCGGTCTCTGACCTCCGGACAACCTCACCCAATGACACTCTACTCAAGAGTAGACCCTGCTGCACCTGAGTTAAGTCGCGCATCTCATTTCAGGGGTCTGAGTGCGAGCGGAGCAAACCATCCTGTTTTCGTGGGGAGTGCGGCTAAGCGGTTCCTGAGCATGCACAGAGCTCCACCACCCCTCTTTGACGTATGTTAAAAAGCAAAAGGCCAGAAGAAACAGCTTGGAGGTGCGGAGGGAATAGCGATGGGGGTGTCCGGACTTGAACCCGGTTCTCCCGACCTGGGTCCCTCCAGGGATACGCTTCAGACATGACGGTGGTAAAGTCTTGCCTCCCGTCTCCGGGCCGGATATTCGTCAGGCGGACCTGGGCGGCTGCGCTCTCCGGGTCATAGCTGTGGGCGAGAGATCGGCAGAGAGGAAAGAGAATATCGTTTTCCTGAATTGCGTTGGTTTTTAAATAGAATAATAAAAATTAAAATAATGGTAATTATTTTATCTCGCCCAGGGCAGCGCAATGCAACTTACAACCAGACAAACAGACCCAAAACCACCCCCCACAGATATATATTAAAACCAATGGAGGGGGGAATAAATACATTTTTAAAATCCTGCCCACTGTAGAGTTCAAAGGGACCCTAAGGGTCATCTAGTCCAACCCCGAACACGAAGCCGTCTCATACATAAATCGAACCCGCAACCTTGCCATTAGAAGACATAAGAAGGCAGCCCTTTTTAGGGAGGTTTCTAACATTTTATGTTTTATTGTGCTTTTATTATCCTGTTGGAAGCTGCCCAGATTGCCTGGGGAGGCCTGACCAGATGGGTGGTGTATTAGTAAGTTATCAATATTGATACTGTTAATAATAATAATAATAATAATAATAATAATAATAATAATAATAATTTCCCCAGCCACTCTGGCCAGCTTCCAACAAAAGATTAAAAATACATACTTTTTTGACACCTGGGAATTTCTATCTGAATTATCCCCAACAGAAAGGACTCTGGTTTCCCCCCCCTGTTGCTCCTTTTCCAACTCCGTTTTGAGGAGAGGCGACCAGAACGGTTCCAAAGGCAACGGTTACACCGCCCGTTTTCACAGCGGCAAATCGGAAATCTGGGAATCTGCAGTCGGGAGGCCCGTCCTTACCGCTGGCTGCCCAATTCCTTGGGGGTGTACGCCCGTTTTTGCTCTGTCAGCATCTGGTGGCACCGGGGGTCTCCGAAGACGACCGACACCAGATTCTGCAACGGAGAGCGTGCAGAGTGCATTCAGAGTGTGTTGTCATATAATAATAATAATAATAATAATAATAATAATAATAATAATAATTTATTTATACCCCGCCCATCTGGCTGAGTTTCCCCAGCCACTCTGGGCGGCTCCCAATCAAGTGTTAAAAACAGTACAGCGTTAGATATTAAAACCTTCCTGAAACAGGGCTGCCTTCAGATGTCTTTTAAAGAGAAGATAGCTGCTTATTTCCTTCACATCTGGTGGGAGGGAGTTCCACAGGGTGGGTGCCACCACCAAGAAGGCCCTCTGCCTGGTTCCCTGTAACCTCACTTCTTGCAGGGAGGGAACTGCCAGAAGGCCCTCAGGAGCTGGACCCCGGTGTCCGGGGTGGAGATGCTCCTTCAGGTCTCCTGGGACGTTTAGGGCTTTCAAGGTCAGCACCAACACTTTGAATTGTGCTCGGAAACGTCCTGGGAGCCAATGCAGATCTCTCAGAACTGGTGTTATGTGGTCCCGGCGGCCGCTCCCAGTCGCCAGTCTAGCTGCCGCATTCTGGATTAATTGCAGTTTCTGGGTCACCTTCAAAGACAGCCCCACGTAGAGCGCATGGCAGTAGTCCAAGCGGGAGATAACCAGAGCATGGACCACTCTGGCCAGACAGTCTGTGGGCAGGGAGGGTCTCATCCTGCGTACCAGATGGAGCTGGGAGACAGCATCACAGAAGGGACCACAAGTGTCATCCATAATAATATTTTTAATATTTCTTTTTACCCTCCCCATCTGGCTGGGTTGTCCCTGCTGCTCTGGGTGGCTTCGAAGACATATAAAAACCACAGCAAAACAGCAATACAAAAATGTCGCGCTGACTTTAAAAGGAGAAACTTGTACCAAACAAAGCAATATTCAATCCGTTAGACAGCAAAGCTAAATATCAACACGCTGTAATTGAAGAGTTTACAATCGCTAAACTACAACCGGCCAAAACGACAGCACAGAAAAGGCCCCAAAACCGCGTAAAAGGATCAAATTGAGGAACAGGGACGCGCAACCTATGAAAACCTTTTTTTAAAAAATGTCACTGAACTCCAAGCACCTGAAATGCAGGAATCATAGAATAATAATAATTTTAAAAATCAGAATTAGTTGCCAGTTCATTAACAACTGCAATTGAATTGTAGAATCGCAGAGTTGGAAGGGACCCCGGGAGGTCATCCATCCCAACCCCCTGCAATGCAGGAATCTTTTGCCCGGCGGCGTGGGACTCGAACCCGCAACCCCAAGACGAAAAGCCTCGTTTTCTGCCCTATTCATGGATCCGCTTCTGGCCTTGCAGGGGCTGGACTACAGGACCTTTGGGAGCCCTTCAAACTCTGCGATTCTGTGAGTTATAGCCCCATTTTTTCCCACCAAAGGGATGCCAAATCGGATCGCCACCAAGTGGTAATTCGAACCCAGGCCTCCCAGCACCCTAACCACTACCCCACGCTGCCCGGGGCAGCCGATTTTTTCAGGGTCCCGGTGGCTTTACCTCGTCGAAGTGTTTTTCGGCAGGCGGCGCCCATTGCCCAGTGTAGTAAGTCTGGTACGTGGTCCCGAAATCGTGGCAGCCGTGGCCTCTCAGGGGAGACTTTCCTCCTGGGAAGGAAGAAGGAGGCGGTTTTCTTCATACGTGGAAGCGAGAGAGTTTGGGGGAAACGACAGGAGCTTTTAAAAGACGTTCAAAGTCATTATATCAAATTTAAAAATTAAAAATTGCCTTGTGGTTCCTAAGCAGAGCTTCCATGGAGGGAGGCAGTCCACCTTAGGTGGCTTTCGGAAGCCAGAATTCTTATTAAAAATGGCTTTAAAATAGACAACTGATCTCAGTTAAAAGCTGTTTAATGTGAAGTGAACTCTCAAAACGCCGTTGGAAGAACCGTAGGGTTTTGTATTGATCATGTCTTCCTTCCAGGGGTGAGCGAGATTCGCACCCAAGAGCCCTCACCCTTCCTGAGAGAAGCATCAAACGTGTCCTCATTCTAAAGGGGGTTTGTCTCTTCCCCAGTTTCCCCCCAGTTCTACAGGGAGGTCTGTCTTCTCCTCAAATTTCCCCCAATTCTAAAGGCATCCAAGTTGGCGGCCATCCCTGCGCCCCGTGGGATTCGAACCTGCGTCTCCAACTGTGACGCTGCCCTGCCTCTCCAGAAGACCAGCCCAGTGGCTCATCCAGTCCAGCGAGAGTGATCAGGATTCGCACCCAAGAGCCCTCAGCCTTTCCTTCTGTTTTTTGGTCCTGAACAGGCCCATTTTGGGGGCTCCACACTCTGCGCCTTTGGGGAGCCCAAACGGGGATCAGACTCTGGGACGGCTTCTGTCGATTTGGATTCGATCTCCTCCCTGAATTCCCCCCGATTCTAAAGGCATCCAAGTTGGCGTCCAGTGGCAGGAAGTTCCACGGGTGAACTCGGAAAGAATATAATAATAACAATACTAACTCTGGGCGGCTTCCAGCAAACACTAAAACACAGTAACGTATTAAACATTAAAAGCTTCCCTAAACAGGGCTGCCTTCAGATGTCTTCTAAAAGTCAGGTAGTTCTTTATCTCCTTGGCATCTGGTGGGAGGGTGTTCCACAGGGCGGGCGCCACCACTGAGAAGGCCCTCTGCCTGGTTCCCTGTAACTTGGCTTCTCGCAGGGAGGGAACCGCCAGAAGGCCCTTGGGAGATGGACCCAGGTGTCCGGGGTGGAGATGCTCCTTCAGGTCTACTGGGCCGTTTAGGGCTTTCAAGGTCAGCACCAACCCTTTGAATTGTGTTCGGAAATGTCCTGGGAGCCAATGTAGGTCTTTCAAGACCGGTGTTATATGGTCTCGGCGGCCGCTCCCAGTCACCAGTTCTGGATTAGTTGTAGTTTCCGGGTCACCTTCAAAGGCAGCCCCACATAGAGCGCATTGCAGCAGTCCAAGCGGGAGATAACCAGAGCATGCACCACTCTGGCGAGACAGTCTGCAGGCAGGGAGGGTCTCAGATGGAGCTGGTAAACAGCTGCCCTGGACACAGAATTGACCTGCGCCTCCATGGACAGCTGTGAGTCCAAAATGACCCCTAGGCTGCGCACCTGGTCCTTCGGGGGCACAGTGACCCCATTCAGATGTCTTCTAAAAGTCAGGTAGTTCTTTATCTCCTTGGCATCTGGTGGGAGGGAGTTCCACAGGGCGGGCGCCACTACCGAGAAGGCCCTCTGCCTGGTTCCCTGTAACCTCACTTCTCGCAGTGAGGGAACCGCCAGAAGGCCCTCGGCGCTGGACCTCAGTGTCCAGACTGAACAATGGGGGTGGAGACACTCCTTCAGGTATACTGGACCAAGGCCATTTAGGGCTTTCAAGGTCAGCACCAACACTTTGAAATGTGCTCAGAAACGTACTGGGAGCCAATGTAGGTCTTTCAGGACCGGTGTTATGTGGTCTCCACTCCCAGTCCCCAGTCTGGCTGCCACATTCTGGATTAGTTGCAGTTTCCGAGCCCCACGTAGAGCGCATGGCAGTAGTCCAAGCGGGAGATAACCAGAGCATGCACCACTCTGGCCAGACAGTCCATTGGCAGGGAGGGTCTCATCCTGCGTACCAGATGGAGCTGCCCTGGACACAGAACTGACCTGCGCCTCCATGGACAGCTGGGAGTCCAGAATGACCCCCAGGCTGTGCACCTGGTCCTTCAGGGGCACAGTCACCCCATTCAGGACCAGGGAGTCCCCCACAGGGAGGCCTTTCCAATGCCTCGTCCCCAAAGTCAGCCACCCACCCACCGTGGGCGCTCCTCCCCAGCCCCACTCCCCCCCGGGCACCCCAAAGCACCGGGTGCCCCCGTGCCAACGCACCCAGGTGTTGACTGGGCGCCTTTTGGGCCGGCTCCGTCCTCCCGTGGCTGGGGTACGATTCCTGGTAGAGCGAGGCGGGCAGCGGCTGCTTGTCCTTGTCGCCGCTGGGCACGCTGTCGTCCCACTTGTCCACCCGCCGGGGGGCGTCGTGGGGCAGGGGGGGCGGGTAGGGGTAGCTGTCCCGGGTGACGGAGGTGCCGGTGCCCTGGCGAAGGTCTCGGTGCATCTGCAGGTGGGGCGAGGGCGGCCGGGCGGGCACCTTCGCCTCCAGCCCCCGGGGTGGGTACGAGAGGTACGTCTCTGAGCGGGTGTCCCAGGCGGAGGGGTCCATGTCCTGGTTCAGGACCCCCGCGCACTTGGGGGGCCGGATGGCCTGGCTGCGGAAGCTGCCCCACCGCGGCGGGTAGTCGATGCGGTAGGGCGAGACCAGGGTGGCACCTTCTGGGCGACGGTCGCCGCCCAGCTGGAAGTGCGAGGCTTGCAGGAAATGGGTGCTGGCCAGGCGAGAGGGGGTCCTGGGCACCTTGCGGACCTCCGTGACGCGGCCTGGGTTGGGGGGCGCCGTCCGGGGGTCCCCCGGGCACCAGCAGAGGGGCACCATCTTCTCGGAGGGCGTAAATGTGCCAGGGGTCTGCGGGAAATCGGAACCCGGGGTCCAGGCACCGTCGATTTGGGTTCACAAGCTCTGGTGCGCCCCCAAATCTTCCACATTCCCTATATGCATTGCTTTATAAAAAAGTGGGGTGCGGCACCCCCTTTTAAAGCACTCTTTGGGGCACGCAAGAAGCGCTGTTTTGCAAGGGTTTTCCGAGGGCTCAAAGGCGTCCCGGGGCGGAATATGGCTTCCTGGATTGTGAGGTCATAGGAAGGGTGGTGAGGTCATAGGGGGAAATGGTGAGGTCATAGGGAAGTAACGGGGGGGGGGGTCACCCGGACGCAGCCTTTCTTTTAGGGGTTGTCGGAGTGGAAAGAGCGAAGGGTTTAATCCATTGAAGGGTTTAATCCATCGGTTGATTTAATCTGTTTATTTAATTTAATCTATTGATTTAAATCTATTGATTTAATCTATTGATTTAAATCTATTGATTTAATCTATGAAAGAGCTATGAAAGGACTAAAGGGGTCTCAGAGGTAGCAAAGGGGCAGAGGGGCCACAGAGCTATGAAAAGGGTAGAGGGGTCTCAGAGGTAGGAAAGGGGTAGAGCTCTGTGGCCCCTCTGCCCCGTTCCTACCTCTGAGACCCCTCTACCCTTTTCCTAGCTCTGTGGCCACTCTACCCCTATTATACCTCTGAAACCCCTCTACTCTTTTCATAGCTCTGTGGCCCCTCTACCCCGTTCCTACCCCCTGAGTCCCCTCTATAATTCCCTAGCTCTGTGGCCCCTCTGCTCCGAGGCCCGTCTACCCTTCTCCGAGCTCTATGGCCACTCTGCCCCCCCCCGAGGCCCCTCTACACTTCTCCTAGCTCTATGGCCACGCTGCCCACCCCCGAGGCCCGTCTACCCTTCTCCGAGCTCTATGGCCACGCTGCCCCCCCTCCGAGGCCCGTCTACCCTTCTCCGAGCTCTATGGCCTCCCCGCCCCACCCCCCGAGGCGCCTCTACCCTTCTCCTAGCTCTATGGCCACGCTGCTCCCCCCCCCCGAGGCCCGTCTACGCTTCTCCTAGCTCTATGGCCACGCTGCCCCCCCCCCGAGGCCCCTCTACGGTTCTCCTAGCTCTATGGCCACGCTGCTCCCCCCCCCCCGAGGCCCGTCTACGCTTCTCCTAGCTCTATGGCCACGCTGCCCCCCCTCCGAGGCCCGTCTACCCTTCTCCGAGCTCTATGGCCTCCCCGCCCCACCCCCCGAGGCGCCTCTACCCTTCTCCTAGCTCTATGGCCACGCTGCTCCCCCCCCCCCGAGGCCCGTCTACGCTTCTCCTAGCTCTATGGCCACGCTGCCCCCCCCGAGGCCCGTCTACCCTTCTCCTAGCTCTATGGCCACGCTGCCCCCCCTCCGAGGCCCGTCTACCCTTCTCCGAGCTCTATGGCCTCCCCGCCCCACCCCCCGAGGCCCCTCTACCCTTCTCCTAGCTCTATGGCCACGCTGCCCCCCCCCGAGGCCCCTCTACGGTTCTCCTAGCTCTATGGCCTCTCCGCCCCACCCCCTAGGCCCCTCTACCCTTCTCCTAGCTCTATGGCCTCTCCGCCCCACCCCCCCGAGGCCCCTCTACCCTTCTCCTAGCTCTATGGCCACGCTGCCCCCCCCTCCGAGGCCCGTCTACACTTCTCCTAGCTCTATGGCCACGCTCCCCCCCCCGAGGCCCGTCTACCCTTCTCCTAGCTCTATGGCCACGCTGCCCCCCCCCCCCGAGGCCCCTCTACGGTTCTCCTAGCTCTATGGCCTCTCCGCCCCACCCCCGAGGCCCCTCTACCCTTCTCCTAGCTCTATGGCCTCTCCGCCCCACCCCCCCCGAGGCCCCTCTACCCTTCTCCTAGCTCTATGGCCACGCTGCCCCCCCCCGAGGCCCCTCTACGGTTCTCCTAGCTCTATGGCCACGCTGCTCCCCCCCCCCGAGGCCCGTCTACGCATCTCCTAGCTCTATGGCCACGCTGCCCCCCCTCCGAGGCCCCTCTACCCTTCTCCTAGCTCTATGGCCACGCTGCCCCCCCTCCGAGGCCCCTCTACCCTTCTCCTAGCTCTATGGCCACGCTGCCCCCCCGAGCCCCGTCTACCCTTCTCCTAGCTCTATGGCCTCTCCGCCCCACCCCCCGAGGCCCCTCTACCCTTCTCCTAGCTCTATGGCCTCTCCGCCCCACCCCCCCCGAGGCCCCTCTACCCTTCTCCTAGCTCTATGGCCACGCTGCCCCCCCCCGAGGCCCCTCTACGGTTCTCCTAGCTCTATGGCCACGCTGCTCCCCCCCCCGAGGCCCGTCTACGCATCTCCTAGCTCTATGGCCACGCTGCCCCCCCCTCCGAGGCCCCTCTACCCTTCTCCTAGCTCTATGGCCACGCTGCCCCCCCTCCGAGGCCCCTCTACCCTTCTCCTAGCTCTATGGCCATGCTGCCCCCCCGAGCCCCGTCTACCCTTCTCCTAGCTCTATGGCCTCTCCGCCCCACCCCCCGAGGCCCCTCTACCCTTCTCCTAGCTCTATGGCCTCTCCGCCCCACCCCCCCCGAGGCCCCTCTACCCTTCTCCTAGCTCTATGGCCACGCTGCCCCCCCCCGAGGCCCCTCTACGGTTCTCCTAGCTCTATGGCCACGCTGCTCCCCCCCCCCCGAGGCCCGTCTACGCTTCTCCTAGCTCTATGGCCACGCTGCCCCCCCCCCCGAGGCCTCTCTACGCTTCTCCTAGCTCTATGGCCACGCTGCCCCCCCCGAGGCCCCTCTACCCTTCTCCTAGCTCTATGGCCTCTCCGCCCCACCCCCCCCGAGGCCCGTCTACCCTTCTCCTAGCTCTATGGCCACGCTGCCCCCCCCCCGAGGCCCGTCTACCCTTCTCCTAGCTCTATGGCCACGCTGCCCCCCCCGAGCCCCGTCTACCCTTCTACTAGCTCTATGGCCACGCTGCCCCCCCCCCCGAGGCCCGTCTACCCTTCTCCTAGCTCTATGGCCACGCTGCCCCCCCTCCGAGGCCCCTCTACCCTTCTCCTAGCTCTATGGCCACGCTGCCCCCCCGAGGCCCGTCTACCCTTCTCCGAGCTCTATGGCCATTCTGCCCCCCCCCCCCGAGGCCCCTCTACCCTTCTCCTAGCTCTATGGCCACGCTGCCCCCCCTCCGAGGCCCCTCTACCCTTCTCCTAGCTCTATGGCCACGCTGCCCCCCCCCGAGGCCCCTCTACGGTTCTCCTAGCTCTATGGCCACGCTGCTCCCCCCCCCCCGAGGCCCGTCTACCCTTCTCCTAGCTCTATGGCCACGCTGCCCCCTCCCGAGGCCCGTCTACCCTTCTCCGAGCTCTATGGCCATTCTGCCCCCCCCCCGAGGCCCCTCTACGCTTCTCCGAGCTCTATGGCCACGCTGCTCCCCCCCCCCCGAGGCCCGTCTACCCTTCTCCTAGCTCTATGGCCACGCTGCCCCCTCCCGAGGCCCGTCTACCCTTCTCCGAGCTCTATGGCCACGCTGCCCCCCCCCCGAGGCCCCTCTACGGTTCTCCTAGCTCTATGGCCACGCTGCTCCCCCCCCCCCGAGGCCCGTCTACCCTTCTCCTAGCTCTATGGCCACGCTGCCCCCTCCCGAGGCCCGTCTACCCTTCTCCGAGCTCTATGGCCATTCTGCCCCCCCCCCCGAGGCCCCTCTACGCTTCTCCGAGCTCTATGGCCACGCTGCCCCCCCCCCCCGAGGCCCCTCTACCCTTCTCCTAGCTCTATGGCCACGCTGCCCCCCCCCCCCGAGGCCTCTCTACGCTTCTCCTAGCTCTATGGCCTCTCCGCCCCACCCCCCGAGGCCCGTCTACCCTTCTCCTTGCTCTATGGCCATTCTGCCCCCCCCGAGGCCCCTCTACGCTTCTTCGAGCTCTATGGCCACTTTGCCCCCCCCCCCGAGGCCCCTCTACCCTTCTCCTAGCTCTATGGCCACGCTGCCCCCCCTCCGAGGCCCCTCTACCCTTCTCCTAGCTCTATGGCCACGCTGCCCCCCCTCCGAGGCCCCTCTACCCTTCTCCTAGCTCTATGGCCACGCTGCCCCCCCTCCGAGGCCCGTCTACCCTTCTCCGAGCTCTATGGCCATTCTGCCCCCCCCCCCCGAGGCCCCTCTACCCTTCTCCGAGCTCTATGGTCTCTCCCCCCCCTCCCCGAGGCCCCTCTACCCTTCTCCTAGCTCTATGGCCTCTCCGCCCCCCCCCCGAGGCCCGTCTACCCTTCTCCTTGCTCTATGGCCACGCTGCCCCCCCCCGAGGCCCGTCTACCCTTCTCCGAGCTCTATGGCCATTCTGCCCCCCCCCGAGGCCCCTCTACGCTTCTCCGAGCTCTATGGCCATTCTGCCCCCCCCCCGAGGCCCCTCTACGCTTCTCCGAGCTCTATGGCCACTTTGCCCCCCCCCGAGGCCCCTCTACCCTTCTCCGAGCTCTATGGTCTCTCCGCCCCCCCCCCCGAGGCCCCTCTACCCTTCTCCTTGCTCTATGGCCACGCTGCCCCCCCCCCGAGGCCCGTCTACCCTTCTCCGAGCTCTATGGCCACGCTGCCCCCCCCGAGGCCTCTCTACGCTTCTCCTAGCTCTATGGCCACGCTGCCCCCCCCCCGAGGCCCGTCTACCCTTCTCCGAGCTCTATGGCCATTCTGCCCCCCCCCCCCGAGGCCCCTCTACCCTTCTCCGAGCTCTATGGTCTCTCCCCCCCCCTCCCCGAGGCCCCTCTACCCTTCTCCTAGCTCTATGGCCACGCTGCCCCCCCTCCGAGGCCCCTCTACCCTTCTCCTAGCTCTATGGCCACGCTGCCCCCCCTCCGAGGCCCCTCTACCCTTCTCCTAGCTCTATGGCCACGCTGCCCCCCCTCCGAGGCCCGTCTACCCTTCTCCGAGCTCTATGGCCATTCTGCCCCCCCCCCCGAGGCCCCTCTACGCTTCTCCGAGCTCTATGGCCATTCTGCCCCCCCCCCCGAGGCCCCTCTACGCTTCTCCGAGCTCTATGGCCACTTTGCCCCCCCCCCCCCGAGGCCCCTCTACCCTTCTCCGAGCTCTATGGTCTCTCCGCCCCCCCCCCGAGGCCCCTCTACCCTTCTCCTTGCTCTATGGCCACGCTGCCCCCCCCCGAGGCCCGTCTACCCTTCTCCGAGCTCTATGGCCACGCTGCCCCCCCCCGAGGCCTCTCTACGCTTCTCCTAGCTCTATGGCCACGCTGCCCCCCCCCCGAGGCCTCTCTACGCTTCTCCTAGCTCTATGGCCACGCTGCCCCCCCCCCCCCGAGGCCCCTCTACCCTTCTCCTAGCCTCGGGGGGGGGGGGGCAGAATGGCCATAGAGCTAGGAGAAGGGAAGAGGGGCCTCGGGGGGGGGGGGCAGAGTGGCCATAGAGCTAGGAGAAGTGTAGAGGGGCCTGGGGGGGGGCAGCGTGGCCATAGAGCTAGGAGAAGCGTAGAGGGGCCTCGGGGGGGGCACAGTGGCCATAGAGCTAGGGAAAGGGTAGAGGGGCCTGGGGGGGGCAGAGTGGCCATAGAGCTAGGAGAAGTGTAGAGGGGCCTCGGGGGGGGGCACAGTGGCCATAGAGCTAGGGAAAGGGTAGAGGGGCCTCGGGGGGGGGGGCAGAGTGGCCATAGAGCTAGGAGAAGGGTAGAGGGGCCTCGGGGGGGGGGCAGATGGCCATAGAGCTAGGAGAAGGGTAGAGAGGCCTCGGGGGGGGGGCAGAGTGGCCATAGAGCTAGGAGACGTGTAGAGGGGCCTGGGGGGGGCAGCGTGGCCATAGAGCTAGGAGAAGGGTAGAGGGGCCTCGGGGGGGGGGCAGAGTGGCCATAGAGCTAGGAAATTGTAGAGGGGCCTCAGGGGGTGGAATAGGGGGAAGAGGGGACCACAGAGCTATGAAAAGTGTAGAGGGGTCTCAGAGGTAGGAAAGGGTAGAGGGGCCTCGGGGGGGGGGCAGAGTGGCCATAGAGCTAGGAGAAGGGTAGAGGGGCCTCGGGGGGGGGGGCAGAGTGGCCATAGATCTAGGAGAACCGTAGAGGGGTCTCGGGGGGGGCACAGTGGCCATAGAGCTAGGGAAAGTGTAGAGGGGCCTCGGGGGGGGGGGCAGAGTGGCCATAGAGCTAGGGAAAGTGTAGAGGGGCCTCGGGGGGGGGGGGCACAGTGGCCATAGAGCTAGGGAAAGTGTAGAGGGGCCTCGGGGGGGGCAGAGTGGCCATAGAGCTAGGAGAAGGGTAGAGGGGCCTCGGGGGGGGGCACAGTGGCCATAGAGCTAGGGAAAGGGTAGAGGGGCCTCGGGGGGGGGGCAGAGTGGCCATAGAGCTAGAAGCATAGAGGGGCCTCGGGGGGGGGCAGAGTGGCCATAGAGCTAGAAGCATAGAGGGGCCTCGGGGGGGGGGGCAGAGTGGACATAGAGCTAGGGAAAGGTTAGAGGGGCATCGGGGGGGGGGGCAGAGTGGCCATAGAGCTAGAAGTATAGAGGGGCCTCGGGGGGGGGCACAGTGGCCATAGAGCTAGGGAAAGTGTAGAGGGGCCTCGGGGGGGGGCAGATTGGCCATAGAGCTAGGAGAAGCGTAGAGGGGCCTCGGGGGGGGGGCAGAGTGGCCATAGAGCTAGGGAAAGGGTAGAGGGGCCTCGGGGGGGGCAGAGTGGCCATAGAGCTAGGAGACGTGTATAGGGGCCTCGGAGGGGGGGGTGGCAGCGTGGCCATAGAGCTAGGAGAAGGGTAGAGGGGCCTTGGGGGGGGGCAGAGTGGCCATAGAGCTAGGAGAAGGGAAGAGGGGCCTCGGGGGGGGGGCAGAGTGGCTATAGAGCTAGGAAACAGTAGAGGGGCCTCAGGGGGTGGAATAGGGGGAAGAGGGGACCACAGAGCTAGGAAACAGTAGAGGGGCCTCAGGGGGCAGAATAGGGGGAAGAGGGGACCACAGAGCTATGAACATTTAGAGGAGTCTCAGGGGCAGAATAGGGGGAAGAGGGGACCACAGAGCTATGAAAAGCGTAGAGGGGTCTGGGGGGGTAGAATAGGGGTAGAGGGGCCACAGCGCTATGAAATATAGAGGGGTCTCAGGGGTGGGAAAGGGTTAGAGGGGCCACATTGCTATGAAAAGGGTAGAGGGGTCTCAGGGGCAGAATAGGGGGAAGAGGGGACCACAGAGCTATGAAAAGGCTAGAGGGGTCTTAGAGGTCGAAAGGGTTAGAGGGGCCATAGAGCTATGAAGAGGTTAGAGGGGTCTCAGAGGCAGGAAAGGGGTAGAGGAGCCACAGAGCTATGAAAAGGGTAGAGGGGTCTTAGAGGTCGAAAGGGTTAGAGGGGCCACAGAGCTATGAAGAGGTTAGAGGGGTCTCAGAGGCAGGAAAGGGGTAGAGGAGCCACAGAGCTATGAAAAGGGTAGAGGGGTCTTAGAGGTCGAAAGGGTTAGAGGGGCCACAGAGCTATGAAGAGCGTAGAGGGGTCTCAGAGGTAGGAAAAGTGCAGAGGGGCCACAGAGCTATGAAAAGTCTAGAGGGGTCTAGAATAGGGGTAGAGGGGCCACAGAGCTAGGAAAAGGGGTAGAGGGGTCTCAGAGGCAGGAAAGGGGCAGAGTGGCCACAGAGCTATGAAGAGGGTAGAGGGGTCTCAGAGGTAGGAAAGGGGTAGAGGGGTCTCAGAGGCAGGAAAGGGGTAGAGGGGCCACAGAGCTATGAAGAGGGTAGAGGGGTCTCAGAGGCAGGAAAGGGATAGAGGGGGCACAGAGCTATGAAGATGGTGGAGGGGTCTCAGAGTTAGGAAAGGGATAGAGGGGCCACAGAGCTATGAAGAGAGTAGAGGGGTCTCAGAGGTAGGAACGGGGTAGAGAGGCCACAGAGCTATGAAAAGGGTAGATATATTCTGTAAAAACCTATTGTGTCTCAATTCTACCTTTTCCTCCCAAAGTTGGCAGGTAGGCTTCTCCCCGCCTTCCTCCTTCGACCCCCCAAAAACAACCCTGCGAAGTTAAGCCGAGGGAGACGCCGACCGGTCCCTGAGCTCACACTGCAAGATTTGAACCCGGGCCCTAGCCTGACGCGCTAACCGCTCCGCCGCGCTGCTTCGACGCACCCTCTTGCCGCCCTGAAAAAGAACACAAGGTGCCAGTCCTCATGGTTCTGGATAAAGGGCCGAGTTCTGTGCCAGAGCGAGGATTCGAACCCAGGACGCGGCGCTCTAACCGCTATGCCACCGCTGCCTCTGGCAACGGACCGGAGGGCATTTTCCCATGACAGCAGAACCGGGTCAAAATCCTAATAATTTTTAATTGATTTTTATTTTTTTTATTGATTTTAACATATAAATTATAAAATGTACCACAAAACTTATCACTTATACAATCTTTTTAGACTTCCATCAGCACCTCTGATGATCCACCGCTTTAACCACTTTTTGTGCATTTCTTAGCTTTATATTGCCTTTACATCTCTTAACAAATCATTCTTCCCCTTCTCCATTTTTGAAATACTTTCAATAATACTCCTCACAGAACTTCTTGCAACCCTACAAACGTCGTCTGATCTTCACAAATACTTTTCAAATAGTCCGTAAATTTACTCCAGTCTTCCGTGAATTTCTGGTTCTGCCGATTTCGAATCCTTCCTGTTAGTTTATCTAGTTCTGCATAGTCAATTAACTTCATCCTCCATTCTTCAATCGTCGGTAATTCTTCTTGCTTCCATTTTTGGGCCAATAATATTCTTGCTGCTGTTATTGCATATAAAAAGAGCTGACATTCCTTTCGATTTATATCACTCCCCACAATGCCCAGTAAAAATGCTTCTGGTTTCTTTATAAATGTATATTTCAACATTTTTTTCATCTCATTCTATATCATCTCCCAGAAGCATTTCACCTTTTTACATTCCCACCACATGTGATAAAATGTTCCCTCTTTCTCTTTACATTTCCAGCGTTTATTACTGACTCAAAATCCTCGATTCCGACCACTTTGCCTCAGCCTCTTCCTTTCCCGCTGGGCGCAAACCTTCCCCAAAGCGCTTCCCTCGTTTCCTGCCCCACTGGACATGGGGGGCATGAGAAGCGACGAAGAACAGCCCCTTCCCTCTGGCCCCCTATTGCCATCTTGCCCCCTGGCGGCACTGACCGCACCATTTCGGGGGTGCTGGCGGTGCCCGCCTCATTGCAGTCGTCCAGCCCCCCTGCCTTGCCGCTCGTCCTCCATGGGGCTCAGAAACCCCTGGCTCTTGTACTCGGAGGGCAGGAGGCTCCCCGAGCCCGGCTGGTCCTCCTTGGGCAAGAGGGTCTCTTCGGCGGGGTTGGCCAGGGCCGGGAAGTCTGCTGCGGTGCCAACGGCCGGGTCCTCTTTGGACGGAGACCTGGGTTCGAGAACGAGGCGTTCCGTGGGGCTGCTGGATTCCAGGGGCTGCACAAAGCTCCGCTGTGGGTACACCTGTGGAGAAGAAGAATGGGGTTCGGGGTGAGCCGGGCATAAATTGCACCCTTGCCCAGAGGCGTAGTGAGGTCAGTAAGTACCGGGTGCGAATTTATTTTTGTCACACACCCCACACACATTGCAATTTTCAGGAACGTTGACCAGAGTTACTGAGCTTTTCTTTTTTGCCTGCGAAAAAGATACGTGCAAATCTGGCTGGCGATCATGCAAATTGGGCAATCGGCAGGCAGTTTTTCACAACGGCGCCCGCGCCAGTCGCATAAAACCGTGCGCCAGGGATGCAAGTATTGCCCACCGAGGGGGTGCAAAAGCTGTCTGCCGGTGGGGGGTGCCAGGCTGATCGCCAGGCGGATTTGCCCAAGCAGTGGGCAGATTTTCACGACGACAATCACGCCAATCGTGAAAATCCACCCAGGTTTGCTAGTGCTGCCACGCCGATCCACCCGGGGGGATTTTGTCACCCCTCCTAGGCATGACACGCGGGGCGATCGCACCCCCCTGCCGCTGCCCACAGCTGTTTCCTACACCCGTGTCCCCTCTCCAGAGCCGTCGAGGCTCTCCTGACCCAGGTGGGCGTCTCATCCCAGAGGGCAGAGAGAGAGAGCCTCAGCCATCAAGAGCTCGTCTGCCCATTCCCATTCAGTTTGAACCCATTTCACAGAGACTCACCTGCCCTGGCTCCGATCCGGCGAGGATCTTGACGGCTTCCGTGTCGGCCGGGTCTGGCAAGGGCGGGCACAGAACTTCCTTCACCCTGTGGCAGGAGAGGGAAGAAGGAGGAAAGAGATTTTTCTGGAGCTTTGCCCTTTGCAGGAAAGCGGAGCTCTGCATCCAGATAGACTGCGCCTGGAGCTGGAGGCTCCATCAGGACGTAAGAATAACCAAAGGGGATCCTTTTTTAGTAAAAAGTGTTTCGGGAAACCGGCATTCAGGTTTCGAACACAGGACCGATGCTCTCTGTTTTCCGGCGACTAGGATCCGGAAGTGTTTACTGCCTCCGACGGAGGAGGAGAACACACAGCCATCCTGGCTATAATAATCATGCTTAGCCCTTTCCTCCTCCATGAATTGGCCCGGTCCTTTTTCGAAGCTATTCAAGGTTGGCGGCCCCTTGTGGCAGGGAGTTCCGCAGGTTAACAGCAAAGTTGAAACAGGCCGGTTTGCCTATATGCAGAGGTGGTGCCACTCCCAGGGCTTAGGAACAGCAGCGCCAGGGGGTGTCGTTTTAGGGGGCGATATTATTGTTTTTTTAGCAAATTCCTTCAGCGAGGCATCTTAGAAATATGTTTTGGGGCGTGTAAGGGATTCAAATCTGCTTTTATTTCGGGGGCTTGTTATTTCTCTTGCCAGGCAAAGAAGCACAGAAACCGCCGTAGGGAAAAACCCCAGGATTTTGATTTCTGCAAAGGCTGAATAATAAGAACGGCAAATATTAACATCACTGCAATGTTGGTTTTTTCCCCTGATTTCGGAGCAATTTTGCTCACATCTTACCAGTGCCTATTTTCCTGGTGGGTCCGCATACCCCTAAACATTTTGCGAATCTTTGCCTTTTTGTCCATTTGCTGTATTTATCCCCCCCCCCCCCAATTTGAACTATAAAATGGTGATTTTTCAAAATGAGAGGACCCCCAAACATTATTTTTCTCAGCAAAAAAGAACTACAGATTACCAAACAAAGCCAGATTTCATGCACGGAACTAAAATACTATTTTTTGAAATCGCGGCGCAGCTTTTAAGCACCCCTGATTTGGGGAGATTTGGAAACTGGGGGTAAATGCATGCGGCGTCTATCTTGCCAGGAAAGCCCCCCCCCAATATATTTTTCAAGCTTTTCCTGCAACCCCACCTCTTTTTGCAAATGTGGACGGCGCTGGCGGCAACCAGGACCCCTCCGACGAGACCCAGAAGGAGGAAGCTGAGCGTCAGAGTCGTCTTCTTGGAATCTGGCAGAGGAAGAATTATTAAAAAACACAGAATCCTAGGAAGGGACCCCATGCGGTCATCTAGCCCAACCCTCTGTTGCTTGAACCCTTGGCCTTGAGATTAGAGTTAGGGGAGGAAGAGCAGGAAGGAGGAGGAGGAGGAGGAAGAAGAGGACAGTCTATCACCGGCACCCAAAGAGGAGACATTTCACAGGGGGGTTGCAGAGACGCGACGCACCTGCAGAGCGGGTTCGAAAGGTGACGAGGTTTTGGCAGCGGCCATCGCTCCCAGCGGTCAAAACCTCGACTCCGACCCGGTAAGTGGTGTTGGGCTGCAGGTCTGAGATGGTGAAGCGGGTCTCGGAGGCGCTGATCTCGTAAGCTACGGGTGGAAAAATGAAAATAATGGTTTATATAGAAAGTGGGAAGAGGAAGTCAACAGTACAATAAACTGAAAAGGGATTCAACCCAAAATGAAGGTTATAATGTACGAAAAATACTAATATCGGTTGAAAAAAGGAGCCGCAAAAACAGCAAAATAAATAGCAAAAACAGACCTCAGTGTAACACTTAAAACGGAGCACGTCCGGCTTCCGAAAATGGGTTGCAAACCGGAACACTTGCTTCCGGGTTTGCAGTGTTTGGGTTCCAAGTTGTTTGAATACCAAGGCGTTTGAGAACCAAGGGACCACTGTATTTGATAAAGAATTGAAGGAGCAATTGACGGAAATCAAAGCCTCACCCAGGGAGAAGATAGGAGAACTTCACTTGCGAATTTACAAATGTTTATATGTCTTAATGCGAATTAAAGTTAATTATTGTAGCTGCGGCATAAGGGATTCTATCGAGAATGTATTTGGTTTTCTGCAACAGTCTGGAGGCTGCATTAAAAGGAAGCACGGCACAAAATTTAGAATTGGCTATGCATTTGAATTGGCTAATATAATATGGCACATATTGGATATTTGTAATTGGGAAGTAATAAAAATCACTTAACAACAAAAAGAAAAACAACCCCAGTTTAAACAGCTTGGTTTAATCGGTGCGACCAAACAGGTGAACTTGATCCAAAGTCCGGTTTACACACTGGAGAGTCGGAAGGGACACCATGGGGTCATCCAGCCCAACCCACTGCAATGCAGGAATCGAAGTACCCATGACAGATGGCGCCCCCTTGCCTCTTAACCTGCCCCCTTTGCCACCCCCTTTGGGCACCCCCTATCTTGCGGCTCGGCGGCGCTCCACGCGCACCGGACGCGTTTCGCACCCGGGTCGCCCGCCATGACCAAACTCACTGGCTATCTCCTCGCCTCGCTCGTCGTGCCAGCAGAGGACGTATTTCTGGAACACACCGGGGCAGCCGGCGAGGAGGGCAGGGGGGTGCCAGCGGATGTCGGCGGAGGTGGGCGTTGGCATGGCCACATCTGGGCGCACGGGGTCTTCGGAAGGCTCTAAAAGATAGGGGAAGAGGGAAGAGGGACTCAGGGGAGGGTGGGATAAAGAGGGCAGGATCCCAGCACATGGAACCTCTTACAAAAGGATAATAATAATAATAATAATAATAATAATAATAATAATAATAATTTATTATTTATACCCCACCCATCTGGCTGGGTTTCCCTAGCCACCCTGGGCAGCTTCCAACAAAATATTAAAATACAATAATTCCCTGTGGGCTCTTTGCGCCCTGACCACGGCCAAAAGATGAATGATGGATCGGGGAAAATATCACGGGGCTCCCCTTCTACGATTGCGTCGAAGACTTATACAAACTCGCAAACAAAGGAACAAATTGTTGGTGTTCGCAAAGCTGGCGGAAAAAACCCGACAGGCAAATTGGGAGGTAATACCGAACGAACGTTTCTTCAAAAATGGGATATGTATAAGAAAATGTTGAAAAGGTTATTGTACCGACATAAAGTGGGCGGGCAGGACTTGCATGATTGCTGTGATACGACGGGGAATTATAAGAGGGGATATTAACGGGGATTGCAAAGAGAATGCGCCAAATAAAACAAACAGTAAATACAGGATGGCGTGGAGGGAAGTCGCTGGGAATTTAAGAAGAACGGAGAACGTGGTTTTCTTTCTGTATTTCTGTTTTGATTGTATATACATTGGTCTGTCATATCTTTTTAACATCAGTAAAGCATTTTGGTCAGGGACGCGGGTGGCGCTGTGGGTTAAACCACAGAGCCTAGGACTTGCCGATCAGAAGGTCAGCGGTTCGAATCCCCACGACGGGGTGAGCTCCTGTTGCTCGGTCCCTGCTCCTGCCAACCTAGCAGTTCGAAAGCACCTCAAAGTGCAAGTAGATAAATAGGTACCGCTCCGGTGGGAAGGTAAACGGCGTTTCCGTGCGCTGCTCTGGTTCGCCAGAAGCGGCTTAGTCCTGCTGGCCACATGACCCAGATGCTGTACACCGGCTCTCTCGGTCAGTAAAGCGAGATGAGCGCCGCAACCCCAGAGTCGGCCCCGACTGGACCTAATGGTCAGGGGTCCCTTAAAGCATTTTGTAGGGTGAGAGGAAGGAACAAATTGCCTTTAAACGCAGACTTTGATCGCCCCTAGACTGGACCATGAGAGCTTGAGGCAAAGCAGATAGACGCACCGCTTCTGTGGAAGAGGCGCACGAGGCCCAGCGTCGACCAGGTGTTTTCGTCCGGGTCCCATCCGTGGACCGCCAAGCGGGTGCAAACATCTGGCTCCAGGACCCCTGAAAAAGGAGGACAGTCAGGGATTCGGAGAATATCTGAAGGGCCTAAAACCTTGTGCGACTGCAGAAATGGATAAAAGCACCCCCATCCAAACAACGACCATCATCAGCGCAGCGAAGAAAAAAACATTCATTTTAATTTTCATCCTCTACAATACTGCCTTATTTATTTTATACTTGGTTGCTTTCGTTTTGTGGATCGATGGTCTCGCTGGATAGTAAAATTCACGTTCGATGGCTGTTTCTAAAAGTCTGGAAGGGATTAATCCGTTTTGCATGACTTGCGATGGGAAAGCAGCGCGCCTTGGTTCTGGAACGCTTTGGTTTTGGAATGGATTAAGTTTGAGAACCAAGGCACCACGGTAAGAATAATAGTAATAATATCCCTAAATGCTCCCATTTTAGGGGAGTCAGTCCTGCAGAATCAGAGCCCAAGGATGGCACTCTGTTAATCCCCACAGCTAGCTATGAGCAGCATCCCATAATACTCCATTTAGCAGACTCAGCAGGGTCACTGCACTCCCTTTGCAGAACTTCCCGGGAATCAGTTCCCCTCAATTTCTCTGTGACGCTGACATCTTCTGACGGAGTCGGACTCATCTTATGAAACACATTTATTCCGGCTCTTTGCAAAACAGCTTTGCAAAAGGAAAACCGGGGCTGGCTTTACTTTTATACTGTCCTATTTTAGGCTTGAACCCCTTTTTTAAAATTTTCATTTAGACACAGCAGTCCAGACATGTGAAAACGGACATGCGTTTTAATCTGAGAATGGCTATTATGGGATGCTCTTTGCTCAGAAGTTCAGCTTTCCATGTCAAAATTAACCGGGAAGCTCAGAAATCAAGAAGAAGAGAACATTAAGCAGGAACGGGAAAAGTTTATTAATTTATCTACGAGACCGCAGGTTGAAACGTTAGCAGGATTTTAACCACACTTGTAAAGTGACGGATAATTCAGAATGAAGTATTGATATGCAGTTGTAAATATTATCATTTAGGACCCATGGAAAGGAAGGGGGGCAGAGTCGGAAGGTTCAGAGTGATCTCAATATTTGCATTTTGAATTGTTTTTTGTTGCATGTATATATTCTTTAAAAAAATAAAAAGAAGAAGCAGTTCAGATTTCTGCTTGTTCTAAACTCCTGCCTTTTCAGCGATCATTTCAACATTTGCTTTTATATTTTATATAAACAGCTGAGAGGGTTTTGGAAAAGGATATTGAAAAAGGATATTGATTCTGCTAAACAACCAGCCTGCTAAGCATGGAGCAGGAACTCCATTAAAGAAAAAGGAAGCCGTACCTAGCCTCTTTCCCCATCATCTAGCATCATTCAGATCGATTTTTACATCGGATGAAAGCCATTTGTGGTTTTGAGACTTTGTTTGGTGGTTTATCTGTTCTTATTTTTCAAAAGAAACACAAATAAGAGGCCAGTGGAAGAGAACCTGCCTGACCAGCTGGTCTCGTTGGCCTCTTCGTTGTCGCTGTCCTCGCAGGACCTTCCCGGGTCCTTTTCGAAGCAGATGACCTCGTGCTTCGTCCCCCAAGTCACTGAGAAGTTCTTGCCAGACTGGATGACCTCCTGGAAGGTGGGACCTACTGGGGACAGAATAATAATAATAATATTAATAATAATAATTATACCGCACCCATCTGGTTGGGTTTCCCCAGCCACTCTGGGCGTCTCCCAACAGAACCTTAAAAACACGATAACACATCAAACATTAAAAAGCTTCCCTAAACTGGGCTGCCTTCAGATGTCTTCTAAAAGTCAGATAGTTGTTTATTTCTTTGGCATCTGACAGAAGGTTTTCCACAGGGTGGGTGCCACCACCAAGAAGGCCCTCTGCCTGCTTCCCTGTAATCTCGCAGGGAGGGAACCGCCAGAAGGCCCTTGGGAGAGGGACCCCGGTGTCCGGGATGGAGACGCTCCTTTAGGTCTACTGGGACATTTAGGGCTTTCAAGGTCAGCACCAACACTTTGAATTGTGCCTGGAAATGTCCTGGGAGCCAATGTAGGTCTTTCAGGACCGGTGTTATGTGGTCTCCACTCCCAGTCCCCAGTCTGGCTGCCACATTCTGGATTAGTTGCAGTTTCCGGGTCACCTTCCAAGGTAGCCCCATGGAGAGCGCATTGCAGTAGTCCAAATGGGAGATAACTAGAGCATGCACCACTCTGGCCAGACAGTCTGTGGGCAGGGAGGGTCTCATCCTGTGTACCAGATGGAGCTGCCCTGGACACAGAACTGACCTGCGCCTCCATGGACAGCAGTGAGTCCAAAATGACCGCCAGGCTGCGCACCTGGTCCTTCGGGGGAACAGTGACCCCCATTCAGGACCAGGGAGTCCCCCACATCCGCCCACCCCCTGTCCCCCAAAAACAGTCCTTCTGTCTTTTCAGGATTCAACCTCAATCCATTATATTGCCATCCAATCGCCTCCAGACACTCACACCGGACCTTCACTGCCTTCACTGGTTCTGATTTAAAAGAGACGGGGGAGAGGATGGAGACTTGAGACGGGGTCAGAAACGGGCAGAGGAACCAGGCGACGGGAGGCGATTGTCCCCTCTGGGTCTGGTTCCCGGAACAGGAAAGCAAAACAGCAAAGATGTAAGAACTTAAGAAGAGCCGGCAGCTGGATCAGCCCAGCCCAGCATCCTGCTCTCTCACAGGGGCCGAATAACCGATAGAAGCCTAGGAATCGCGGTAGACTGCTCCTGCAGCTGGAGGCTCAGTAAGAACCGGCTCTCGCTGCGGCTGGCCAGAATGCCCCTGAGTCATGCCAATGGTCAGGGATGACGGCAGTGGGTGGCCACGGGTCAGATCCTGACCTCCCGCAACCCTGGCATTTGGGAACACGGGCGGAGTCGGCTGCCAATCACCCGCAATCCCCGTTTTGCCGGGCGAAGCTTTTGCCTCTGCAATTCCGTCCGCCGTGAAGCGAAGACTGACAGCTGCCTGATTCAATCGCCGCGCAAGTTCTAGCAGCGATCCCTTCATTTTAGCAGGCGTTGCCTTAAAGGTTCCCTGGGGGAAATGGTTTTATTCCGGATAAGAATTATATTACGAATCGTTAAGCGACAACAACGACCCGCACAAAAAAGGAGACTGGATTAGAAGTTCCCAATTTTTCCGGGGTCGCTGCCTATTCAGTAAACCCACCTCCAGCCCAAATTACCCTATTTAAAAAAAACATTATTCAGAATTATTGTTTGCAATGAAGATAATGACGAGCTGAGATACGAGAAGCGGAGGAAAAACAGAAATGATGTTAGGATGGAGTTACGGAACAAGGATAACGCAGCAATTAAGGAAAATGACAAAAAACATCAGTGCGAGAGAGGTGGGAAATCCAAAAAAATATAAGTGAACGATATATTGCATGTAAAGTAAACTTGTTAAAAACCTAATAGAAACTTTTAGAAGACATCTGAAGGCAGCCCTGTTTAGGGAAGCTTTTAATGTTTGATGTATTACTGTATTTTAATATTGGGTTGGAAGCCGCCCAGAGTGGCTGGGGAAGCCCAGCCAGATGGGTGGGGTATAAATAATAAACGATTATTATTATTATTACTAATAAAAATTAATAATAATAAAAGCAAGACAATGGTGTAGATAAGGGGCGATTAATTAATTGCACATTTATTCAAAACTGATGGACTCGAATCGGTGGCACCAGCTTTCCAAAGAGCCATTGGCACCTCCAGTTTCCCTCTAGGGATACCCTGTGGGGTTTAAGAACGGGCAGCTGGGTTTGCTTTCTTCCTCATCCCTCCCTGTTCCTTTCTCCTCGCGTGCTGCATACAGCAGCCCTCTGGTTTTCAGGGACAAACCTGCATCTTGCTCCGCTGGGAGCCTGCAAAAGGAGGCCGGGGGCCGGCTGGCCCCATTGTCGGCTTGCAGGGAGATGTTGTACTCGGCCCCCGACAGAAAGGTTTGGAAGGAAGTCGCGTTTATCTTCTCAAATATGGTCTCCGGTTCGTCCAGGCAGAAGCAGGGAAGCAGGGCAAACGTCAAGTCGTAGCTCACCTCCCCTTGTTCCCGGCTGGGCTTCTGCAACAGAGGAAAGTCGGGGTTATGGGCCAGATATTTTGCCGCAACGTCCCTGCGGGGCGGGCCGGAAACGCAGGATGAAAAACAAGCTGTTTATGTTAGCCAGATTTAACATGTTTCCCTCGCTGATAGTGAGAGGAAGATATTTCGCTCTCCCAGAACCAGAGCATCTCTGCAAACGTAGTAAACAGGAACCTGAGCGTATTTTATTTTCTTGCAATTTTTGCACTTATGCCAGAAGACAATTATTAGAGGTCTTACCACTCAGTAGGCTGAATTCTACGCTACCAACAGTTCAGGAGCTGCTTTCGGACAGGAACGATCAAATTACTCTAATAGGGGCTGGATTTTTGAGTGCTGTCCGTGTAGAAAGACTGGGCCATTATAAAGAGATTGAGTGGTTCTTAATTGATCGGTGATGTGGTTGTGTTGTATTGTATTATTTATGCAAATTGATTCCCTCTGGAGTTAAAGATCTGACTGGGACAAACCTCGTTATGCTGAGTTCGTATTTTGCACCATTTCTATACGGTGTCTATTTGATCATGTGTGATTTGCTATGCCTAATAAAGGATATTTTTTTGTTTTCATTCTTGCTGCTGTCATGAGATTGGCTCTTGCTGCCAGACTGTGTAGACAATCTCAGCAGTCTGATGGAGTTACAAGCTTGGCAGATCAGGGGAACGCCATGGGCATAGATTATCTTGAAATCCCCCCATTAAATTCTTGAAGAGAAGCTGGCAAAATGTGCGTTGAGCGACGGATTTGTAGCCGGTTGACTGACTGAACCCAAAGAGTACAGTTGCCCCCATTCAGGACCAGGGAGTCCCACCCTGTCCCCCCCAAAAACAGGACTTCTGTCTTGTCAGGATTCAACCTCCATCTGTTAGCCGCCATCCATCCTCCAACCGCCAGACCCCACCTGGAATCCTGTGTCCAGTTCTGGGTACCACAATTTAAGAAGGATGCTGAGAAGCTGGAAGGTGGGCAGAGGAGGGCGAATGTGAGATTCAAGGGTCTGGAATCCAAGCCGGATGAGGAACGGTCGAAGGAGCTGGGGATGTTTAGCCCAGAAAAGGGGAAGAGGTCAGGGAACCAGCGGTCAGAAGTGGCCGGCCCCCTTTACCTACCTCCCATTCCAGGGTCACCTTCCTCCGGCCGTTTTCCCCAAGAGGCTCTGCGCTGCAACTGAGTTTTGGGCTCTTGAGGAGTTCTGGAAGGGGCAAAACACATTTCATTGGCATCGCCTCTGAGCTTCTGGGCTCCTTGCTACCCAGGGCCAGATTTCGGTTTGATGCGGCCCTCGGCTCCTGAAGGTAACGGGGCCCTTTCTATGTCCAGCTGTCCTTTGTCCGCAACAAATTGCCACTGTTTTTTTGGTGTTGAATAGATGCTAGATGGTCATTGACGGACCGAATACATATCTCGAGCCATTTGCACATCAAAGTCATTGTTGAAGAGGAGAAGTCTCTTAAATTTAATTAAGAAGTATATTAACAGCGAAATAATTACAAAGCTCTAACTTAAAATGATTTTTGATTCAAGGACTCTATAGGGCATGGGTAGGCAAACTAAGGTCCGGGGGCCGGATCCGGCCCAATCACCTTCTCAATCCGGCCCTCGGACGGTCAGGAATCAGCGTGTTTTTACATGAGTGGAATGTGTCCTTTTCTTTCAAATGCATCTCTGGGTTATTTGTGGGGCATAGGAATTTGTTCATCCCCCCACAAAAATATATAGTCTGGCCCCCCACAAGGTCTAAGAGACAGTGGACCGGCCCCCTACTGAAAAAGTTTGCTGACCTCTGCTATAGGGGCTCTTGGATACCCCATAAGGGGAAAGGAGCAGTTTTTTTTCTTATAACAAGAACATGCAAAGGTGTCCTCTATTTCCTAAATAACTCGTCGGAAAGATCTGCCTAGTCCAGCCTCACATTTCTCACATTGCATAACCAGATATTACCATATTTTTTGCTCTATAAGACTCACTTTTTCCCTCCTAAAAAGTAAGGGGAAATGTGTGTGCGTCTTATGGAGCGAATGCAGGCTGCGCAGCTATCCCAGAAGCCAGAACAGCAAGAGGGATTGCTGCTTTCACTGCGCAGCGATCCCTCTTGCTGTTCTGGCTTCTGAGATTCAGAATATTTTTTCTCTCGTTTTCCTCCTCCAAAAACTAGGTGCGTCTTGTGGTCTGGTGCGTCTTATAGAGTGAAAAATATGGTGCATCTGGAGATTGCAGAAACGACAAGTGGAAGGCTTGGAGCCTGAGCTCGCTTGCTTCCCTCTTCCCTCCTCATCCCTCTTTCCTTTAATGTTGTCTTTGGTTTCCTCCTACCAATAGGGAACCCACTTATGGACTCTATAGGGGCTCTTGGATACCCCATAAGGGAAAAGGAGCAGTTTTTTCCTTATAACAGCTGGGTGAAGCAGCAAACTCACCGGCCGGAACGAAGACAGACGGGCTCCAGTCGCTCCAGTCGCTGTAAGGGCTGGAGGTCCGATATCGGACTTGCACTTCGTACGGAGCGTTCCCTTCCACGGGGCACCTGACTGGAGGAAGCAGCAGAGATAGGAGTCAAACCGCAAACAGAAACCACCTTGCTGTTTATTCAATCCCAGCAATCGAATGCCGAAATGGCAAAACTGACCAGAAAAATCGGAAACTGATAGGATAACAACTTTGCAAAAGAATGGGAAAAAATTTTAAGTTATCTAGGAGACCAATGTAAGCAGATGGAAACATTGACAGCATTTTGACTCACTGGTAGTGTAAAAATTATTATGGACAATATGGTTTGATACGGAGGAACATGCTATTGTAGATATTTAAAATGGGACCCCACAGAGGGGAAGGGGGGAGACACATATGTTTTCACTAGTTTGTGTTTATTTGTACTTTATAGTTGTACAACCAATAAAAAAAAAAAACCTTAGACGCGTTGAGAGCAGAGTGCGGGGAACCAGTTTTTGTAAAAATAAAAACGAAGAAACATCCTTGAGTCCAAATTGCCCGCCGGCGACATCTTACCTGCGATGATTTCCCTGTTTTTGTGCTCCTTCTGAGTTTTGCAGTTCCCCTAAAAGCGAGACAAGACTAGGCTCAGGAATGGTGGGGTCTCTGCTGCCCCCCCCCCCAGTCCACCCCCTCCAACATTTCTCCGAAGAAAATACGGATGTCCTATTCTCCCCATCAGGAGGTTTCTCCTGAATTTCAAGGTGACGGATTTTCCACCGAAACCAGAACGCTTTTTCTGCTTTGGGACTTACGGATAGACAGTTAGAAAAGGACGGTGGATGTTTGCTTCAATTTACAATCATGGCTGCGAATTAAAACATTCGCAGGAGTAGAATAAATTGAGTACAGTTTGGTTCCCAAATGCCCAAGCTGAACGTCCAATGCGGTTGTCGGCTATTATTTCTGGGGCACTTGCACCAGTCAGAAGCAGTGCCTCAGTTTCCAAACATTTCTGAAGTCAAACGGACTTCCAGATCGGATAAAATTTGGTACTTTTGTTATTGCTATTTATTTTGCGTTTTGGAGGCTTTTTCGGTTAACTTGTTTTTGTGACTGTGCGATTGTGCGACTGCGGAAACGGATAAAAGCCCCCCATCCAAACAGTGACTTCCGAGTAGACAGTGTCAGGCTCCTTTCACAACCAAGGAATGGACATTCCTTGCTGTTTCCTAAGAAATGGCTGGCAAGGAAAGAATTTAAACTGGATTGGTGACCTTTTCCTTTGAAATTATAGGAAGGGCTAAGGCCCATGAAGAATAATAATAATAGTTTAAAGGTCCCAGGCCCTAAAGAAGCCAGATTATCCTCCAGCAGGGCTTTTTTGGTGATGGCTCCGACCTGGTGGGCCTGTAAGACAGAGCTATTCCGCCTGGCCTTCAATTTGAATTAGCCCGATCCTCTATTCCTTATTCCCTTTCTTATTCTATAAAGAAACCCTTCTGGGACCCCACATGTAACTCTTCCCTGAATTTTTGAATTTTATTGACACTGGTGCTGCATTTATGTTGTATTTTATGCTGTTTTTAAGTCGCATTTTAATCAATGTTTTATATTTGCTGTCAGCCGCCCTGAGCCCGGTTTTTAAACTGGGAAGGGCGGTGTATAAATAAAATATTATTATTATTATTATGATGATGATGATGATGATGATGATGCCAGCATCACCAATTCCTTATTTTCAGGACTCTGTGGGCTCTATCCCTGAGCTGTGGCCCCCGAGTCACAGGACATGACGAGCACCACCCTGAACGCCCACCAAGACCGGGGCACCCCCAGATCTGAGTTTCCTGCAAGGCAGCGGGTTGGGCTGGATAACCCCCCGGTGTCCCCGATGCTACGATTCTGTTATCCGCATCATATGCAGGAAGCTTACGTAAGACTTATGTGGGCGTCTGCGTTTAAACTCCCGCTAGGAACCCCCTTGATCCCGTTAGATTTGACGCCGTAATCCCAGCTCTGCGGAAGCCCCGGCTGCCATCGGACGCTTGCAAGTCCGGGTTATTTATTTCTCAACCTGCCCCCCCCTGTTTATTTTGCAACAGCTGCAGAACAGCTGGCTGGGGGGTGTTGCATCACCCTTTGTGCACTGTGCCCTTTACATAACAGGGAGATTTCAAGCAGCTGTCTGGGGGCGGCATCAGCGAGGCTGCCAACTCCAGATTCCTCAGAGCTCTGGAATCGCAGAATTGTTGGACGAGGAGGGGCACCCCCAGGTCATCCATCCCAACCCGCTGCAGGGCAGGAATCTTTCACCCAACAAGGGGCAGAAACCCACCACCAGAGAGCAGGGCCAGGTTTCGGTTTGATGAGGCCCTCAGCTGCTGAAGGTAACGGGGCCCTTTTTATGTCCAGCTGTCCTTTGTCCACAACAAATTGTTGCTGTTTTTTTGGGTTGAATATATGCTATATCAGGCATAGGCAAACCAGGACCTCAGATGTTTTGGGACTACAGTTCCCATCATCCCTGACCACCGGTCCTGTTAGCTAGGGATGATGGGAGTTGTGGTCCCAAAACATCTGGAGAGCCAAGTTTGGGGATTCCTGTGCTAGATGGTCATTTATGGACCTCAGAAGTATCTCAAGCCATTTGCGCACATTGCCCTGCAATCAATCTATGCAGAATGTCGGCACCCTATATATAGAAAGGAGCAAAGCAGGGATATTTGAGGGAGCAGGCTAGCAGGCGGGGCCCAGGACTTACACCAGAGGAGCCGCCACAACACAAAACACGGTTGCTGGATGTAGGTTTTGTTTCATTTGTTTTTTATCTTACATTTTGTAAATGTCATCCAGGTTTTTCCCCCTTTAATTTTGGGGGGCCCCCAAGAGAGTGGGGCCCTAAGCTAGAGCTTGTTGAGCTTATACGTAAATCCGGCACTGGGAGCCTCCTGCTCTGCTGACTGAGAGAGGCCCTTCCATCCTTACCTTGGGCAATATTGTTTTGGGGGACAGGACTGTGGTGTGGGGGGGTCCCTGGTCCTGAATGGGGTCACTGTGCCCCCGAAGGACCAGGTGCACAGCCTGGGGGTCATTTGGACTCACCGCTGTCCATGGAGGCGCAGGTCAGTTCTGTGTCCAGAGCAGCTCCATCTGGTACGCAGGCTAAGACCCTCCCTGCCCGCAGACTGTCTGGCCAGAGTGGTGCATGCTCTGGTCATCTCCAGCTTGGACTACTTTCATGCACTCTCCGTGGGGCTGCCTTTGAAGGTGACCCCGAAACTGCAACTAATCCAGAATGCGGCAGCTAGACTGGTGACTGGGAGCGGCTGCCGAGACCACATAACACCGGTCTTGAAAGACCTACATTGGCTCCCAGGACGTTTCTGAGCGCAATTCAAAATGTTGGTGCTGACCCTGAAAGCCCTAAATGGCCTCAAAGACCCAGTATCCCTGAAGGAGTGTCTCCACCCCGGACACCGGGGTCCATCTCCTGAGGGCCTTCTGGCGGTTCCCTCCCTGCGAGAAGCGAGGTTGCAGGAAACCAGGCAGAGGGCCTTCTTGGTGGTGGCGCCCGCCCTGTGGAACTCCCTCCCACCAGATGTCAAGGAAATAAACAACTATCTGACTTTTAGAAGACATCTGGAGGCAGCCCTGCTTAGGGAAGCTTTTAATGTTTGATGTTTTATTGTGTTTTTAAGGTTCTGTTGCGAGCCGCCCAGAGTGGCTGGGGAAGCCCAGCCAAATAGGCAGGGTATAAATAATTATCATAATATTATTATTCTTCTATCCCGGAACCCAAATTTAAAGACACCCTCTCCTTGGCTTCTGGTCTCAATGGCCAACTTACCACGGTCCAGTTGGCGTGCGCTGCTGTCCGCATCCTGACTTGATTCTCCCGGGAGGAAGCGCAGCAGTTGTGGGTTTCGTTCCACTTGAGGGTCATGTGGCCTCTTGACCTTGAAAATTTGATTTTTGTGGGTGCTTCGAGCCTGACTGCAATGAGATGGTGGAGGCTGAGAGCAAAAGCTCCTAGAATCACAGAATTGCTGAAAGGGACCACTAAAGTCATCTAGTCCAACCCTCTGCCATGCCCAAATCTCAACCCGTGGTCGCCCATCCAAATTCCGGCGGTCAAAGTCGCGGGTTCGAGTCGTGCGCTCCGGAGGAGCTGCAGAAAACAAGCTCGCTCCCTCTCCCGTGAGATATTTGGCTCTCATATCCATAGCTGTCAACTTACAGATTTGAAAATAAGGGACCAGCAGCCTCGAAAATAAGGGATCAGGAGCCCAAATAAGGGATTTTCAGGGCACAGGTATGTTCAACTTCTGAGCCCCTCCGAGCCAAAGGCAGAAAGCCCAGCCAGCAGCCAAACGAAGCCTCAAGCGGTGGTTCCCACAGCGCAGCAACCCAGCAATTGGGATGCAGCAAGGAAAACCACCGTCACCTCTCTGCTGGGAAGCGCTGAGCAAAGGCGAGTCCCCAGGGAACGCGGCCGATTTGATTGGCGCAAGGCATGCAAGCTCCACCCCCCAGTCATTCTTAGACTCCTTATTGGATGAGCAACGCAGCCAAGCAACGCAGTTGGAGCCTCCCTCCTCCCTGGCCGACGGGGAAGGAGGGAGAGGAGCTGCTTCCTTTGAAACCCGGGAAATTTAAGGGTCATCATCAATAAGGGACAGCAGCGGGGCACAGCGCTGGGATAAGGGACTGTCCCGCCAAAAAAGGGACCCTTGACAGCTATGCTCATATCTCCTCTTTTGCATGCTGTATATCCCCAGCTCATAGAAACATAGGGATGTTGATTGGGAAGGGACCCCCAAAGTCATCTATCCCATCCCACTTGCTGTTTCCAGCCTACCGGCTTGGTTGATCACCAGGGTGAGGTTATTCGACCGCAGAGGAGGAAGGCCTTCGCCAACCCGGCTCTCCACCCAGACGGTGACCTTCACCTCCATGTAGACGTGCTCCCGTTTCAGAAACAGGGAGGTTGCGTTCCCGGTCTCGAAAGCGGCGTGCCTTTCGCCAGGCGGGTGGTCAGGGTACCTTCGGGGAAAGAGGGCGGATCTTTGACCAGCCAGCAAACAGGAAGGGGAAAAGAGTGCGTGTCGGCAGAAAGGCAGAAATCCAACTGGTGAAGCTATAATTCCTAATCAGGGTGGATAAAAATCAATGAATTGTTTAAAAGTAATTTTTGTTAAATTTAATTTGGAGTCTTACATTTGAAATCCGGTTTTTTTTAAAATTTAAATCGATTTTTTAAATTCAAATCGATTTTTAAAATAAAATGCTTTCGGAGGGAAAATCTTTCTAAAGATTTTCTGTTTAAGTTACATTATAGTCCAAAGGCTATTCATCAGAAAATGAGGATTTGTTTTAAGTTTTTCATGAGTGCTAAAACTCAGTTTTTTTAAAAAAAAATGTTTAACCACATCAGTTAACAAACATGGATACATATGTTATAACCTTATTGTTTTAGTTAAATAAATTGTTGCAATTGTTATTAAGGAAATGATTATTTCCACCCTCCCAATAAAGTGCTCCAACGCTCCGCTGTCCAAATTCCCCCTGGATATCTTGTCCCTTGTGCCCCCTTTGCTCACCAAAGATGGAGGGCGTAGCTGGCCCCCATGCGGCCCCCGGCCTCCCAGCTGCACTTGGGGCGACACTCTGGTGTCCCGCAGCAGCAGGCCTTCAAGCAGTTCAGATTTCGGGGGGCTCCATCGTCACCTGGGCAGCGCAAAAGAGAACCACGTTTCTACCCTGAAAATAGGAGCGTCCTATTCCATCCCCTCCAACGTTTCTCCCGTGAAAAGAGGGACGTCCTATTCCATCCCCTCCAACATTTCTCCCGTGAAAAGAGGGACGTCCTATTCCATCCCCTCCAACGTTTCTCCCCTGAAAATAGGGACGTCCTATTCCATCCCCTCCAACGCTTCTCCCCTGAAAATAGGGACGTCCTATTCCATCCCCTCCGACGTTTCTCCCCTGAAAATAGGGACGTCCTATTCCATCCCCTCCAACGTTTCTCCCCTGAAAATAGGGACGTCCTATTCCATCCCCTCCAACGTTTCTCCCCTGAAAAGAGGGACGTCCTATTCCATCCCCTCCAACGTTTCTCCCCTGAAAATAGGGCCGTCCTTTTCCATCCCCTCCAACGTTTCTCCCCTGAAAATAGGGACGTCCTATTCCATCCCCTCCAACGTTTCTCCCCTGAAAATAGGGACGTCCTATTCCATCCCCTCCAACGTTTCTCCCCTGAAAATAGGGACGTCCTATTCCATCCCCTCCAACGTTTCTCCCCTGAAAATAGGGACGTCCTATTCCATCCCCTCCAACGTTTCTCCCCTGAAAAGAGGGACGTCCTATTCCATCCCCTCCAACGTTTCTCCCCTGAAAATAGGGCCGTCCTTTTCCATCCCCTCCAACGTTTCTCCCCTGAAAATGGGGACGTCCCATTCCATCCCCTCCAACGTTTCTCCCCTGAAAATAGGGACGTCCTATTCCATCCCCTCACAGAACAAAACCAAGATATAGAAACCACAAAATACCTAATGAAAATAACGACAACAGGCCCCTCCACAAAAACCACATTTTAAAAAGACAGAGGATATCAACCTTGCCCCCGCCTCCGAGATAATCCTGTGCGGTTCACGAGAGAGTTTGTGCGGCGCAGAACCTGCCGCCTCCCTGTTTCTGTGCGCAATTTCCTTTGCGCTGACTTCAGGGGGGAAAGCACCACTTCCTCGACTCTCTGTTGTTCTCCTGACCTATTTACTTGCAAAAATGTGCACAACCGAGGTGCAAAATGGAATTTATTGCGTAGGAAAAAAATTCTGTTCGTAACATGCATTATTGTTTTGTTATACTGTTGATTGACCATATTCTAATCAATAAAGCATTAAATGCTGACGGAAAGAAATAAGAAGTTTCCGAACTGTCTCCCAGGGCAGCCCCACAAATAATGCGTTGCAGTAGTCTAACCTGGAGGCTTCCAGAGCATAAATTACAGAACTTAGGCTCTCCCGATAATGGCCCCCGGATGAAGCAGATGGAAGGGAATTTATATTTGGGGTTAGTTGCAACCCTTTTCTTAAACAACCCGCCGGCATTTAAATTCTTGCTCGGTAAATAAAAAGCAGAATGGGTTGCAAGAATGGTCTTGGTCTTGGCAGATTTTTACGAGCGGAATCGTGGGCGTGTCTACGGGCGAAATGAGTAATTTGAGATGTTTTTATGGGAAGTGATTCATAAATATAATTACAACGATGAAATTAATGACTAAGGGTAGCCTTTTCCTTCAAAGGCCATATTTCCCTTCGATTCTTGACTGTGCAGCCTGCTGTTGTAGGTTGTTGAGTTTGCGTGACCCCTATGTATCGTTGTTGTTTAGTCCTTTAGTCGTGTCCACCTCTTTGTGCCCCCCTGGACCAGAGCACGCCAGGCACTCCTGTCCTCCACTGCCTCCCGCAGTTTAGTCAAACTCATGCTGGTACCTTCGAGAACACTGTCCCACCATCTCCTGTGAAAATAGGGACGTCCTATTCCATCCCCTCCAACATTTCTCCCCTGAAAATAGGGACGTCCTATTCCATCCCCTCCAACGTTTCTCCTGTGAAAATAGGGACGTCCCATTCCATCCCCTCCAATGTTTCTCCCCTGAAAAGAGGGACGTCCTATTCCATCCCCTCCAACGTTTCTCCTGTGAAAATAGGGACATCCTATTCCTTCCCCTCCAACGTTTCTCCCCTGAAAAGAGGGACGTCCTATTCCATCCCCTCCAACGTTTCTCCCCTGAAAATAGGGACGTCCTATTCCTTCCCCTCCAACGTTTCTCCCCTGAAAATAGGGACGTCCTATTCCATCCCCTCCAACGTTTCTCCTGTGAAAATAGGGACATCCTATTCCTTCCCCTCCAACGTTTCTCCCCTGAAAAGAGGGACGTCCTATTCCATCCCCTCCAACGTTTCTCCCCTGAAAATAGGGACGTCCTATTCCATCCCCTCCAACGTTTCTCCCCTGAAAATAGGGCCATCCTTTTCCATCCCCTCCAACGTTTCTCCCCTGAAAATAGGGACGTCCTATTCCATCCCCTCCAACGTTTCTCCCCTGAAAAGAGGGACGTCCTATTCCATCCCCTCCGACGTTTCTCCCCTGAAAATAGGGACGTCCTATTCCTTCCCCTCCAACGTTTCTCCCCTGAAAAGAGGGACATCCTATTCCATCCCCTCCAACGTTTCCAGAGGTCCAGAGAGATGAAATATTGCGGTCGCGTTCAACGCAACCCTGATTTCCGTCTCTCCGGCAAACCAGCCACAGATTTACCGGTCGATCCCAATCTCCTCTCTTGCCATTGCTGATTTAGAAACTGCGGCAGGAAGCACCTTATCATGTCTTCCTGGGCAGGGATGATAACTTACCGCCTGACCCCCACGCCACGGCGAACCACAGGGCCACGGCCACCAGCCACGGCTGCCTGGGGGGGCCCTTTCCTCTCCAAAGGGCCCTCGGGTGTGACATCTCTCCAGGGGGGCCGACACGGAGGCAGGGCTCTGATCGGCAGCCGCTCCTGCAAGGGGAACCCAAAGTCACTTTAGGGATGGAGACGCCTTGCTTTTTTGAGTCCCCCCTCCTCTGTTTCGCTTTCCTTTCCAGATCTCACCCCTCTCTCTTCCCCTCCTGGCACCCAGATTGCGCCGACGCTGCAAAACCGGCGCAGAAATGAGCTCTTCCCGCAAGGCCCTGCCCAGGTGTTTCTGGGAAACCCGCAAGCGGGGCAAGGGAAAATAAAAACGAAAAATGAAAGAAAGCTCTGCGGTGTGGTTTTCGTTTGAGAAGGCAGCACAGATCATTTTAGAGCTCAAGGGGAGAGGGGAACCTGGCTTTAAAAATATATATCTACCATAGTTTTCTGTGTATATGACTAGGTGCTTGTATTCAACTATCATGTCAAAGTAGAGTACATCACAAAGTAGAGACATCACCTTGCCAATAAAGGTCCATATAGTTCAAGCTCTGGTTTTCCCAGTAGTGATGTATGGAAGTGAGAGCTGGACCATAAAGAAGGCTGATCGCCGAAGAATGGATGCTTTTGAGTTCTGGTGCTGGAGGAGACTCTGGAGGGTCCCATGGACTGCAAGAAGATCAAACACATCCATTCTTAAGGAAATCAGCCCTGAGTGCTCACGGGAAGGACAGATCCTGAAGCTGAGGCTCCAAGACTTTGGCCACCTCATGAGAAGAGAAGACTCCCTGGAAAAGACCCTGATGTTGGGAAAGATGGAGGGCGCAAGGAGAAGGGGACGACAGAGGACGAGGTGGTGGGACAGTGTTCTCAAAGCTACCAGCATGAGTTTGACCAAACTGCGGGAGGCAGTGGAAGACAGGAGGGCCTGGCGTGCTCTGGTCCAGGGGGTCACGAAGAGTCGGACACGACTAAACGACTAAACAACAACAACAACATCATGTCAAAAATTGGGGGTTAGGAGAGCAGGCTTTTGCAACATTTGCAAGTGGCGTTGTCGGTGTGGCATGTGAGCGATTTCAGGAGGCAATCCTGCCCAAATAAAGCTCGACAATTCTGGGGGATTTCCTCCCCGTTTTCTTAATTTTGAGTCCCCAGAAATAGGGGCCGTCTTATACACCAGGTGTGTGCTATACACGGAAAAATACGGTATATATCAACTTATTTGTTTGGTTTTCCAGGTTAAAATTTTACAGTATTGAGCACCAGCTAAATTGGCCAAAATGTACAAGACAAGAAGCAGAGAGTGTTAGAAATGTAAAGAAAGGGAAGGTTTATTCTACCACATGCAGTGGGCTTGCAAAGATGTAAAGGCTTTCTGGGAAATGGTATATATAATGAGCTAAGAAAATGTTTAAAAATACTTTCGTGGAAAAACCAGAAGCCTTTTTATAGTGGGTGAAGAGATACAGGTTTGGGTGTCAGATACCTGGCCGTATTTCCCTTGGCCCTGATTTTAAAAATAAAATTATACTAATAACAGAAGATCGGCTCTGGGTGATTCCTCCAGCCCAGGTGTGGATAGACTGGATAGACTAGGCTTGAAGCTTGAGGCTTGAATGAGCCACTAGGGCTTACAGCCACTTATACCAAGTATTTATTTTTTTAAAAAGGGGAAAGGCAGCGTATTTCCACAAAAGCAAAGGGATTGTGTCCCTTTTTTTGGGGGGGGGAGGGTACCTGGGTTCTCCCCCGGCGCGCCTCTCCTCTCGAGAAAGCCGAAGAACAGAACGCAGGAAAGGAATCGACTCAACTCCTACCTTCTCGTTCGAAGCAAGAGAGAGACTTCCTCCAAGCCGGACGCCCAAACTCTCGCCGAGCAAAAACCACATCCCTCTTTGAAATGTTATCTGCGTCGCATCCAGGCCTCAGCTTCTTCCGGGCGGCTCCTCCTGTCTCCCTGAGACAGTGCCGTGCAGTGGTTAGAGCGCAGGACGAGGATCTGGGAGAGCAGGGTTCGAATCGCCCGCCATCATCATCTTCTTTGGCAATCCTTCATAGCTGAGTAAGATTGTCTTCCATAAACACAGTTTTAACAATGAGTCCGTAAGTGAGTGCGGAGGCCAATTCTGGATCCACACCTCCTTCCACAGGGGGGACATAGGTTTCCGGGTGGGAGTTGATCATGGTGTGGATTTGCCAAGCATGCCTTCCTCTTAGCACGTTTCTCCCTCTTGTCCTGAGTTCGAGTGTCTTCAAAGCCCAGGACACCTTTGGTCAAGGCTGTTCTCCAACTGGAGCGCTCGCAGGCCAGTGTTTCCCAGTTGTCGGTGTTTATACTACATTTTAAAAGATTTGCCTTGAGAGAGTCTTTAAACCAGGGGTCAGCAATTTTTTTCAGCAGGGGGCCAGTCCACCGTCCCTCAGACCTTGTGGGGGACCGGACTATATTTTGAAAAAATAATAATGAACGAATTCCTATGCCCCACAAATAACCCAGAGATGCATTTGAAATAAAAGGGCACATTCTACTCATGTAAAAACACGCTGATTCCCGGACTGTGTGTGGGCTGGATTGAGAAGGCGATTGGGCCGGATCCGGCCCCCAGGCCTTAGTTTGCCTACCCCTGCTTTAAAGCAGGCAAGTCCTTTTGGGGGGCCTAATCCGGCCCACTGGCCGATTTAATCCGGCCCCCGTGGCAGTCTATGTATACATCCTGGGGTAAAATCCTAAAGAAAGTTCAATAACTTCGGTCGGCCCTCACGCATGTTCACTTCATCAAATCTTCATCAAAAGTTTGGGCACCCCTGCTTTAAACCAACATTACTGTACGTTTGTGGAACATGGACCACTTATAAAGGCCACCTCCAACTCCTCAAAAGATTCCATCAACGGTATCTCTGAAAATTTTTATACATCACCTGGGAAGACAGGCGAACTAATATCAGTGTACTGGAAGAAGCAAAGATCACCCGTGTCGAAGCGATGATTCTTCAACACCAACTTCTTTGGACTGGTCATGTTGTGCGGATGCCTGATGATCGTCTTCCAAAGCGACTCCTCTATTCCAAACTTCAAAATGGAAAGCGTAATGCTGGTGGTCAACAAAAGAGGTTTAAAGACTGTCTCAAGGCAAGTCTTTAAAAATGTAGTATAAACACCGACGACTGGGAAACCCTGGCCTGCGAGGGCTCCAGTTGGAGAACAGCCTTTACCAAAGATGTCGTGGGCTTTGAAGACACTCGAACTCAGGACGCAAGGGAGAAACGTGCTAAGAGGAAGGCACACTTGGCAAACCCTCACTGGGATCAACTCCTGCCCAGAAACCTATGCCCCCACTGTGGAAGGACGTGGGGATCCAGAATTGGCCTCCACAGTCATGGACTCACTGTTAAAACCGGGTTTGTGGAAGACAATCTTACTTGGCTATGAGGGATTGAAGAAGAAGAGGAAGAGGAAGAAGAAGAAGAGGAGGAAGAGGAAGAAGAAGAGGAAGGAGAAGAGGAAGAAGAAGAAGAAGAGGAAGGAGAAGAAGAGGAGGAAGAGGAAGAAGAAGAGGAAGGAGAAGAGGAAGAAGAAGAAGAAGAGGAAGGAGAAGAAGCAAGCAAAATCCAGTCTTGTAGATGCCCTCGCCCGCTTGGCAGCACCCATCCCTTCCTGGGACCCCCGCTGCCTCCCTCCCCCCTTGTTGGAGTCCAGTGCTGGTAGGCGGGGGGGGGTGGCGACTCTCTGCTGGGACACCCTGTCCCCTTCCTTCCTTCCTTCCGGGGGCTGTCCCCCCCCCCGGCCACCGGCCTCTTCCCTGGGTGCTGCCTGGCAATGTCTCTCCCGGGTGACTCACCCACCCACCCGGCGAAGGGGGGGCCTCGAGCATCACTGGGGCTCTTTGTTCCTCTCTGCAGGGCAAGGAGGGGGCCTGTTTGTCCTGTCCCCGGCCCCCACCCGGGAGGATCAAAGAGGCCTTTTTTCTCCTCTCGCCAGGCCTGATGTCACCCCTCAAGCCTGGGGGGGTCCCCTTTGCCTCCCTCCCTGAAAGAAGGAGCCCTTCCTTGGCCAGGACCCCTGTTTTGAGGCTGGCTTGGGTCCTTAATTTACTATTTATGGGGTGGGGGCCACATTCTGCTCCTTCTGGGGGGGGCAGCCTGTCCCCCTTTAGTCGCCCCCTCCCCACCTTGCCCTCACCCCTCACCTGCGGTTCCGGGAAGCTGCTTCCTTGAAGCTTTTTATTTTTAAAATAATAACAATTAAAAACAAATTTAAATAGGAGCCTTTTGCAGGGACTCAAGACTCTCTCTGTTTTTTTATTGGTATTACAATTCAGCCCAAATGTCAGTCAGTCAAAAGACTCCATCAGCCCAAATGTAATACAATTTCTTTTCTTTTTTAAAAATCAGATTTCCCCCACTCTTGTTACAAACATACGCCTGTTCCTTCCTCCTCCTGTAGCCGCTTCATTCTTCTTTAATTGGACTCACAGGGTGCTGGGTTCGAGTTCTGCGTTGGGCAAAAGATCCCTGATTTTGCCCCCTTCCAACTCTGTGAAATATTGGGTGGGTGGGGGTGCGTGGGTGGGCAGAAAAGCCCCGCCTCACATAATCACATGATACAGAGCACTATTTGAATGTCAGTGTCCATCAACTTGGGGGGGGGGGCTCCCTCTTTTTTATTTTTATTATTATGGGGTGGCGAAGGGACCTCTGCCCCTAGGCGTTTGGTTCCCACGGCACGTCCTAAGAGGCCGGCCAAATCCCAGGAGAAGGTTCGAGTCCTCAGCCTCTCCTTTTTGCACGTGCCTGTTTCGGTTCTGGTTGTGAATGCGTGTGGATGCGTGTCCGGGCATTTGCGTGCATGCAAAAAAAAAAAAAAAAAACACACCCGTGTCTGCGTGGAAAAAGAGCGCATGTCATTCCCGCCCGCCCCCCTCGGAGCTATTGTACAATCTGGGAATATTTCTCTCTCTGCCCTCCGCCCTTTCTGCAAGGTGTCCGTGTGAACGCGCGCAAAAGGCGTGTCCGGGCATTTGCGTGCCTGCAAAAAATCCCGTGTCTGCGTGAAAATAGAGCGCTTGTCATTTCCCTCTCTTGCAGCTATTGCAGGATCTGGGGAAATCTCTCTCTCTCTCTCTCTCTCTCTCTCTCTCTCTCTAACTCTCTCTCTCTCTCTGCCCCCCCCCCCTTTCTGCAAGGAGGGATCAGCTGATTCCCGGGCAACCAATGCCAGCCAAGAGGACCCTCCGCCTCCTTCTCTCCCCCCCCCAACCTCTCCCCTCCCCTCCAAGTGCCGGGAACCTCTTTGCACCCTCCTTGACGCGCAACAGCCAGGAGCGCAATGGACGAGCCGAACATCCTCCGACGCCGCGGGCTCCAGGTGAGTCGGGATGCTGAAGCGGGGCGCGCAGAAAAGACTGGGGAGGGTCTGGAGCCCCCCCCCCACCTCTTTTCCTGGGGTGAAAGGAAAGATCCAAGACCCTCCCCAGCCCCGCAGCCACCTGGGGGTCGCGTCTGAGCCCACCTACCTGCTGCGTGGCATGCAGAAGGTGCTTCCCCGCTGAGGATCCTCCTTGGGGCGTGGGCGCGTTTTCTTCGTGGGGAAGGGGCGTTGCTCCCTGGCAGAGCAGCTGCTGGGCGTGCAGAACGACCCAGCCGCCCCGGGCAGCGCTGGGAAGCGGCTGCTTCTGACCTGAGACCTTGGAGAGCGGCACTTCTTGCTGCTGCTGCTGCTGCCGGCCAGGGTCGGCAATGCTGGCGTGCATCCTCGAATTGTCGAGGATGCTCGCTTGGGCAAGAGGCGTGGAGAGGGGATTGTGTGTGCGTGCGCGTTTGTGCAACGGGGTGGTGTGCCTTGCGGAGGAAAAAGCCACCTTGAGGGAGCATCTCTCTGTGTGTGCATGCTTATATAGAATAAATTTTAATAATAACTATATAATAATTACATATAAAAATGTTTGATGTATTAGAGTATTTTAATTTTTTTTTTTTTTTGGAAGCCACCCAGAGTGGCTGAGGAAGCCCAGCCAGATGGGCGGGGTATAAATAATAATAATAATAATAATAATAATAATAATAATAATAATAATTTCACGCTTATGAACGAAGGGTGCATTTTTGCAGAAAGAGAGAGACAAAATCACTAGGCAGGGGAAATATCTGGCTCAGAATAAGCCTCTCCAGACAGAGGCTTGCCGCTCACCCCTGTGGACGTAGAAATATTTTATTTTTATTTTTATTTTTATTTTTACACACACACTCCTATACGTTTTGATAGTAAACCGGATTTGCAACTGGGCTCAGATAATTTCAATTGCAACTGCATACATGCCGTCCTGAGAAGCCCCAGAAAGAGAGAGGCCTCTCGCACCCTGTTCCTGCCTGCGGACTTTCCAAAAGGGGTGTCTGGCTGGCCAGGAATTGTAGAACTATAGACTCACAAGGGACCCCTAGGGGTCATCCAGCCCAACCTGCTGCAAGGCAGGAATATGCAGCTGTCTCGTACGGGGATCGAACCCACAACCTTGGCATTATCGGGCAAGACTTAGATAGGCCACCCTTTGGGTGCTTTTAGGTTCTTAGGATTCCTCAATGGAGCCTCCATGGTGGAGCCAGTCTACCTTAGAAAGTGGGAAAGGGCTCTACTCTTGCCTCCTGCTTAGAAGGAGGGGCTTCTTTCCATTTGGGTTAGGGTTGATCCAGCACCCTGGACTTCCTTATGTCCATATGGAGCCTCCAGGAGCAATGGCAGTCTACCTTGATTTCTAGGTTCTATTGCGAGGACGGCACACCTTTGGCCTGATCCAGAGGCAGCGCTCCTTTTAAAAAAAGTTTTCTATTTGATTTCACAAGGAATAATATTCCTGCAAATATTAACATTTTGCGCTCGATTCTTCCGAATCCCTCCTCCCCTCCGTGGATTCATTAAGAAAGTTCTCCAACTCCATATGATAAGTCCATCTAGTCTACAGTCCTCCGTTAAATTCAAAGTCTTATGTATTGTGGCAGGAGCTGTTTGAAGCCTCTAAAAGAGTTCAAGTGTTCTTTCAAATACAATCTCTATTTGTCCCAGTGCCGGATTTACGAATAAGCTGAACAAGCTCTAGTTTAGGGCCCCACTCTCCAAAAAAAATTAAAGGGAAAAAACAACAACTGGATGTACATTTCCAAAATATAAGATAAAAAAACAAATGAAATAAAACAGTGTTTTGTGTTGTGTCGGCTCCTCTGGTGTAAGTCCTGGGCCCCGCCTGCTCCCTAAAATATCCCTGGTTTGATCCTTTTTATATATAGGGTGCCGACATTCTGCTATTTATCATTCTTAGTAGCTTGCATCATATATTTACACCTCTGATTATTTCATGTTATAGCAAGTTTCCAGAGACTAGATGACGAGCCTTTGTCTATTGTGCTTCTAAAGGAACTTTTGTTCTTGCCAAACGCCAGCGTGTTTGCATTGTTCAGTTTGTTGCGAATAAAAAACCCATTTTAAGTTAGACCTTCATCATTATTTCACTACTAATATACCTCTTCTTAATTGTATTTCAGTTCAACCATTACATATTTTGTGATGTGCAAATAGCTTGAGATACCTATTCGGTCCATCAGTGACCATATAGCATATATTCAACACACACACAAAAAAAACACAACAGTGATAATTTGTTGTTGACAAAGGACACCTGGATATATAAAAGGCCCCATTATCTTCAAGAGCTGAGGGCTGCGTCGAACCTCAATCCGGCCCCCATTTGTCCCATTCTCTGTTGAGGTTTTGATCCTCCCGATTTCCCCTTGCCATCTCTTGCATAGTCCAATAATTTTGTCTGCCCTCGTATCTTATCATCTTTCCAGCATCTTTGCAACTGCTGTAGCGAAAACAGGAACAGTCTTTTCTTTTCCTTCGGTGTCTCTGCACCTCCAATTCCTTAAAAAAACCTGGCTTTGTAACAAATGTGATTTTTAAAACATTTTTTCCAAGCCGTTTTATATTATCTCAAGTCCGGAAAGGTGGGGGAATTGGCGTTAGGGAGAAGAAGCCTGCTGGGCCTTTCCCCCAAACCGGCCACCAGAGGCCACTGGTGAGCTACGGCGGAGGAAACAGGCTGTACCAATTGCCCTCCCCATCTTCTGTGTCCGCCCCCCTTGGCTGTGTTTGCGTTTGTGTTTGTTTGTGTGTGTTACACAGACAACCTTGCAAGCGACTGAACCGCCTTGGGCAAAGGTCTTCTCCATATTCTCCCCAGCCCTGATTTAAAAAATAAAATTATACTAATCATGGAAGCCGTGGCTTCAAGCGACAATAAAGGAGATTCCAACTAGGACTAGCTAATCAGGGCAAAGTATGGTTTCCGACTGGGTGGCGTTGAGATTCCTGCACGGCGGAGGGTTGGGCTGGATGACCCTGGGGGAGCCCTTTCCAACTTCACGAAGTCCTAGAATTGTCAGGCTTGGAAGGGAAGCCAGGGTCATCTAGCCCATGGGGAGGCAAATGTAAGGTCCGGGGGCCCAATCGCCTTCTCAATCCGGCCCACGGACGGTCCGGGAATCAGCGTGTTTTTACATGAGTAGAATGTGTCCTTTTATTTCAAATGCATCTCTGGGTTATTTGTGGGGCATAGGAATCGGTTCATTTATTTATTTATTTCAAAATACAGTCCGGCCCCCCACAAGGTCTGAGGGAGAGTGGACCGGCCCCCTACTGAAAAAGTCTGCTGACTCCTGGAGCCTAAGCTATAGCCTGTTTAGCTTATACGTAAATCCGGCACTGGCATAAATAAATAAATGATAGATAGATAGATAGATAGATAGACAGACAGACAGATAGATGATAGATAGATGATAGATAGATGATAGATAGATAGAGAAAGAGAGAGAGAGAGAGATATGTTGTTGTTTAGTCGTTTAGTGGTGTCCGCCTCTTGGTGACCCCCTGGACCAGAGCACGCCAGGCCCTCCTGTCTTCCACTGCCTCCCTCATGTTGGTCGCTTAGAGAACACTGTCCCACCATCTCGTCCTCCGTCGTCCCCTTCTCCTTGCACCCTCCATCTTTCCCAACATCAGGGTCTTTTCCAGGGAGTCTTCTCTTCTCCTGAGGTGGCCAAAGTCTTGGAGCCTCAGCTTCAGGATCTGTCCTTCCAGTGAGCACTCAGGGCTGATTTCCTTCAGAATGGAGAGGTTGGATCTTCTTGCAGTCCATGGGACTCTCCAGAGTCTCCTCCAGCACCAGAATTCAAAAGCATCCATTCTTGGGCGATCAGCCTTCTTTATGGTCCAGCTCTCACTTCCATACATCACTACTGGGAAAACCATGGCTTGAACTATACGGACCTTTGTTGGCAAGGTGATGTCTCTGCTTTTTAAGATGCTGTCCAGGTTTGTCATTGCTTTTCTCCCAAGATAGATAAATTAGATAGATAGATAGATGATAGATAGATAATATTTTGGAAATTTACTTCCAGTTATTTCCCCCCCTTTAAATTTCTTTGGGGGGCCTGCAAGAAAGTGGGGCCTTAAGCTATAGCCTGTTTAGCTTATACGTAAATCTGGCACTGGCATAAATAGATATAAAGATAGATAGATAGATAGATAGATAGATCATATTTTGGAAATGTACTTCTAGCTATTTTTCCCCTTTCAATTTTTTAGGGACCCCCAAGAGAGTGGGGCCCTAAGCTACCTCTTGTTTAGCTTATACATAAATCCGGCGCTGCTTCTACGGTTCATTGAGCTGTCTGGGTATTTGGGGAGGGGGCTGTGGCGAAGTCACCCCCTTGTCCCCGATTCCTTGAGAGCCCCCCCCCCGCCAGCACCCAAGGGTGCCTTGTGTGTCTGTGTGTACCAGGAATCGGGGGTGACGCTGAGGACATCCTTTGACCCTGATCGTCCCTGGCAGCCCCCCCAGGCTGCCGAACAGAGCCTGCTCAGCTGTCCGAACCCCAACATGGCAAAGCGAGGAAATCACTCCTGACATTTCAGACAATTTCGCTCCTTCCTTTGGGGAGGGAGGAAGAGGATGGGGTTTTGTCTGTCGCACTTCAAGCAATAACACAGGCCTAACAAAATATATATAACCTGTATCGTTTCACCGTTCTTCAACAGAGAATCTATGATCGAGATGCAAGTGGTAAAATAAATCAGTTTTGTAGGAGCAAAATTAGAGAGTCCGTCAATATCACAGAGGCAAAACAAGCCTTTCAGTGGTCCTGATCCTGTAATCGTGCGATAAGAGAAGCTCCGAGTGTAGCAATTCTTAAACAGAGAATACGTGATAGAATCAGGGTGGATAAAACTCTATTATTAATTTTTTTAAAAAATGGGTTTTTAAAATTTAAATCGGATTTTTAAAAATTTAAATCATATTTTTAAAATAAAATGCTTTTGGAGGAATAATTTTTCTAAAGATTTTCTGTTTAAGTTATGTTATAGTCCAAAGTCTATTCATCAGGAAATAAGGATTTGCCTTAAGTTTTCCATGTGTGCTAAAACTCAGTCTAAGCTTTTTTTTTTAGAAAACCGTTTAACCACATCAGTTAGCAAACATGGATACATATGCTATAGTGCTATTGTTTTAGTTAAAGGAATTGTTTAAATTGTTATTAAGGAAATGATTCTTTTTCTCCTTCCAATCAAGTACAGCAGAAAAGTTGCCCCAGTATAAACAGTTAACTGATTAAACCTCACCATTTATTTCTATGCAGTATAACCAAATCAGTAATGTTTGATATAACTGTAAAAACTGCTCTGAAAATTTGTCATTCCAAAAACGAAACCTTCGTCTGGTTGTAAATATGAAGATTATACCGGCAATAAAAGAATCGATTTAATTTTTTTAAAAAATCCGATCTAAATTTTAAAAATCCGATTTAAGTAGATAATAATATTCTGAATTTTTGGATATATATATATATTTAAAACCATTGATTTTTATCCACCCTGCTTTGGAAGTGACAACACACCTCCTGCTCTTATCATCGATTTGACGACCTTCGCCCCACACCTGCTGGCAGCATTGCAGGGAAAGTGCGCCCTGCCCTCTGTGTCCTGGGACAGTCGCTCTGCACGTGCTCAGGAGGCGGCAGCTGGGGGGGCAGAAGGCAGGGCCTTTGGTCCCGGGTGGGGCGAGAGAGACGCGCAGCTCAGCAGTGTTTGCACTGGCCCTTTGCAGGTTTGCAAGCAGGGAGACTTCACCATAAATTCACATTCTGCGTGAAAAAATTGTCCAGTAGCACCTTAGAAGCCAACTAGGTTTGTTCTGGGTTTAAGCTTTCGTGTGCATGCACACTTCTTCAGATACTAAGGTAAAGGTAAAGGGACCCCTGACCGTTAGGTCCAGTCGTGGCCGACTCTGGGGTTGCGGTGCTCATCTCGCTTTATTGGCCAAGGGAGCCGGCATACAGCTCATGTGGCCGGCATACAGGGTCATGTGGCCAGCAGGACTAAGCCGCTTCTGGCGAACCAGAGCAGCGCACGGAAACGCCGTTTACCTTCCCGCCGGAGTGGTACCTATTGATCTACTTGCACTTTGACGTGCTTTCGAACTGCTAGGTTGGCAGGAGCAGGGACTGAGCAACGGGAGCTCACCCCATCATTGCGGGGATTCGAACCGCCGACCTTCTGATCGTCAAGTCCTGGGCTCTGTGGTTTAACCCACGGTGCCACCCATGTCCCCCAGTAGCACCTTAGAGACCAACTAAGTTTGTTCTGGCTATAAGCTTTCATGTTCATGCACACTTCTTCAGATACTAATTTGGGTTTATTTGTCCTTCGTATTTGTAAAACCAATAATAATAATAAAAAACCTTAGAGGCATTGAGAGCAGAGTGCGGGAAACCAGTTTTTGGAAAGAAAATTGTATTAAATCTGTCTGAATCTGTGGCTGATTGGGTAAAATTTGGGAAACCGATTCGGAGAAAGAGAAAGAAACTCAAGGCACCAGTCCTCATGCTTAGGCCAGTTCAAACGAGGAGCTGCCTCCAAGCCAGTGTTGCATGCACTGGCTGGCAGTTCCAAAGATGAAGTTGAACTTGCCGAGCGAATTCTCTAACCACTGAGCCACAGCCCCCCAAAAGACGGCATGCCTCTCCCATCCTTTCATGCACTGGGGTTCGAGGGGTCTGAGCGAGGCTGAAGGGGCGGCTGCAAAGTCCCGTCGGCCTCATCCTGACTGTCTTTTCCCCCTTTCCTTTTCCGCAGAAGGAGCTGAGCCTGCCTCGCCGTGGGAAAACGTGAGTGGGGGGCTCTGCCCCGCGTTTCGGGTTCTGCGTCGCGTCACTCGGGCTTCTGCGGGCACCCAGATAGATGCCTCTGGAGGGCCCACAAGCAGCTGGCCAGCCTGGCTCACTTTAGGGGTTTCCTGGTGCCAGAGTATTCCAATAATAATAATAATAATAATTTATTATACCCCACGATACGGTCTGGAGTCTGTATCGTGATATCGGTTTCATGATTTTTTGACCTGGTGATATATTTGCAAATCACGATATGTGTGTCTGTGTTTTCTGGAAAAAAATCGCAATGTGGGGGAAACTGTGAAGCCCCAATAGCTCCATCCTTATACCAGACAGTGTGATATTTAGCTGGCGATATAGCGTGATGTTGAAAACCTACTCCATCCTTATTCGGACATCATGATATATCGATATATCGCAGTTTGGCTGGTGATACATCACAAAGTTGAAAACCAGATACTGCGCAGCCCTATCAATCAATCAATCAATCAATCAATCAATGGGATATACAACCAGAAACAGTATCTAGGCCTCTTTTCAAGAGCATTAGAGAGGGCTGGACTAGATGGCTCTGGTGGGCCCTTTCGGCTCTGCCGTTCTATGATTGTTATACATTTTCTGGACGCCCCAGGATCATATTATAAAGCAGCTGTGTTCTGTGTTCCAAACCAAGCCCTGCTGGCAGTTGTTTTCGTTTTGTTTTCCTATGCAATAAAAAATAAATCGGTGCAAGCAAATTCCTGTTCCGAAAGTGTGGCCCGCAGAGAAAAGTTCGGGGACCCTCGAGAATGTCCGAAGAGCCTTTCCCAGCCAATGGGGACTCGAGAGGCATGACGGTGCCTCGCCCTCGAGAGCCTGCGCATCGGTGCCCCTTTGCCGTCTCATGTGGCAGGGAGTTCCAGAGTTCAGCTCCCTGCGGCGGCGCTTTTTTAAGCGATAGTTTCTCCCAACCTGTTTCCGCGTCGGAATTGCTTTTGAGATTGGTTCTGGTGGTGATTTTCTCGCTCGTACATTCCCCGCAGAGTTGGAGCGCGGGGGAACCCGCTGCCAACCCGTGTGCGCACTACAGAGCTAGACGAACCTCCGTACTGTACAAGTCTCTTGTCTCCGCCCACGGCCCCGCCGCGACCAATTCACGGCCCTGGCACTGAAATTTGTGGGTGCCCGGCCCCTTGGTGGGGAATTTGGTGGGTGCTCAGGCACACAGCGCCCCCGGGCGTTGGCACCTATGCGCCCACCCCTCTTGAGAGCGGCGGCGCCCCGAGCCTTTTCCATTGGAGAGCTCGGGTCCCCCCGCGCGCCTTTCTCCAAAAACCTGGCCAACTGGCGCCTCGTTGCTTGCGCTTTTTTAATTCCTAGGGGGCGGCGGCGCGCGCTCCAAGCACCCCCACCCCAGGGCTTTTCTGTTCCTCCCAGTCCCTCTTCTCCCTCCCTCCCTCCGAGGTTGGGGGGGGGGAGGGCTGGGTGGGCGGGCGAGCGAGCGAGCGAGCGCCGGGGAAAGCCGCGCCAGGCGAGCAGAGCGCGGCGGACGCGCCGTCGGGGCAGCGCGTTGCCACCGCCGTCGCCATGCAGGCGCGCCGTGCCAAGCTGAAGATCCCTTCGCTGACCTTGGTGGAGTGAGTTTGGGGGGGCTCCTGGGCGCCCCCGCTCGGGGAGAAGGTGGGGAAACTGGGGGAGAGGTTCCAGCGCCGGCAGGCAGCGACCCGGGGGCGCTTGGAGAGGCGCGCACGGCGGAGCGCTGGCTTGGCACCGAAAGCTGGGCAGGGCTGTGGGGTTGGGGGTCTTTTTCTCTCTCGCGGCCCCTCTTTCTGCCTTCGGGGGATCCCTCTCCTCCCTCCCCTCTCCCCTCCTTCCATCCCGGGGTCTCCAATGACGCACGGCTTGGTTGCCAGGGAACCGGCTGCGGAGGGAGGGGGCGGCGGTGATTCCCCAAAGAGAGAGAATGAGAAAAGGGCTCTCCGTGGCTTCTCCCACTCCAAAGCGCACCTCCGCCTCCGGGAAGGGTCCCGCAGAGCTGATGTAGCCCACCCCGGGGCTGTGCCGCCCTCCGCAAACCTGCCAGGCGGGTCCCCGTCCCACCCCACCCCCCACTGGCGAGAGGGTTGCCCGGGCGGCGCCACTGAGCTATCTGGGAGGAGCTCCGCGGCTCCGCTTTCCCCTGATGTAATTTTATTCCGATTAAAAAACACGCACGCAGCAGATGCGGGGCTGGGAGAACACCACCTGTTGAACCTCCGCCTGCCACGGGGAAGGAAAAGGCGTTTGGGGTAGGGGCGAGCGCGCCCGGGGCCTGGCAGTCGGGGGTTCGAGTCCGCTCCCCCCTGAAAATCACTGCGTGGCCTCTCTGAGCCTGACCTACCTCTCAGGGTTGTTGTGCGAGAAGAACCAGCCTCGCCATTTTTGAGCTTGGGATATTAAGAGGCCCTCTGGGCATGGGCAGAGTGCTCCCCGCCCCGGTCTCCCCAGATCTTACAAACCGGGGGGGGGCTTTCCAAGATCTTCTCACCTGCGAGGAGTTTCATCTCTCCCCCTCTCCACCTAATACCCCATTGCCCCCCAACCGGTGTCGCTTGGGGCTTCAACGGCACAGTGCCCAGGCAGCGCTACAGTTCCCTGCTTTGGGAACTGTAGCTCTGCGATCGGATATCCCTGGACGTGTAAGGAGCTGTCGTCTCTAGATGGGGGGTGGGTGGCAACGGACTGGGTCCCTGTCACTGCCCCCCAACTCATCTCCTGTGGGGTGGGGTTGCGCCTCTGACCCCTATTCACACCGCCGCCTCGTTCTCCTTGGCTCTCTTCCTTCTGCAGCCTCTCGCCCGGGAGCCAGAGTCCGACCCTCCTCAGTCCCCTCAGCCCTCTCAGCCCCCTGGCGTTGCACCCCTGGAGGTAAGAGACCCTAACCACGAGTGGGGAGATGTGTCCTTTCCGTGCAGTGGGAGGGGGGGAGGAATATTATGTGCTGTTATGGGGTGCACGTCCGTCTTGCGAGGCGGGTGCCGAGGAAGCGCTTTCCTGATTGCTCCGTCGCTCTTGACAAAAAAGGGCAGCGTGGTGTAGTGGTTGGAACCACGGTTCAATCCCCTGCACACTCTCTCACACCACAAACGCAGCCTGGGTTGTTTGTGCAGAGGAAACAGAGAGGGGCCAGGCAAAACGCATCGTCTTCTGCGCCGCTTCTGATTCCTAAAAACAGAGCCTCCATGGACAGGACCGGTCTACCTGGTGGCGAAAAATAGGCAGTTCTTCCCCTGGCCTTGATTGCAGGGGCCTTAGCCCCCCCCTTTGGGCCCAATCCAGCAGGCTCTTGCGGTGTTCTCGTAAGCTAGCGCCGCTGGGGCTTCTTGCTGTGGCCAGCGGGAGTCAGGGCCAGATTGAGGTTTGATGCGGCCCTCCGCTCCTGAAGGTAACGGGGCCCTTTCTATGTCCAGCTGTCCTTTGTCAACAACAAATTTTTGTGTTGAATAGATGCTATATCAGGCATAGATAAACTTGGCCCTCCAGATGTTTTGGGACTGCAACTCCCATCATCCCTGACCACTGGTCCTCTTAGCTAGGGATGATGGGAGTTGTAGTCCCAAAACATCTGGAGAGTCAAGTTTGGGGATTCCTGTGCTAGATGGTCATTGATGGACCTAATAGGTATCTCAAGAGGGACATGGGTGGCGCTGTGGGTTAAACCACAGAGCCTAGGACCTGCCGATCAGAAGGTCGGCGGTTCGAATCCCCGCAATGACGGGGTGAGCTCCTGTTGCTCGGTCCCTGCTCCTGCCAACCTAGCAGTTCGAAAGCACGTCAAAATGCAAGTAGATATAGAGGTACCGCTCCGGCAGGAAGGTAAACGGCGTTTCCGTGCGCTGCTCTGGTTTGCCAGAAGCGGCTTAGTCCTGCTGGCCACATGACCCGGAAGCTGTACGCTGGCTCCCTCAGCCAATAAAGCGAGACGAACACCACAACCCCAGAGTCGGCCATGACTGGGCCTAATGGTCAGGGGTCCCTTTACCTTTTAGGTATCTCAAGCCATTTGCACATCTTGCCCTGCAACCAGTCCATGCAGAATGTCGGCACCCTATATATAAGGTAAAGGTAAAGGTACCCCTGCCCGTACGGGCCAGTCTTGCCACCCTATATATAGAAAGGAGCAAACCAGGGATATTTTAGGGAGCATGCGGGGCCCATGACTTACATCAGAGGAGCCTACACAACACAAAACACTGTTGCTGTTTTGTTTGTTTTTTATCTTATATTTTGGAAATATACGTCCAGGTTTTTTCCCCTTTAATTTTTCTGGGGGCCCCCTAGAGAGTGGGGCCCTAAGCTAGAGCTTGTTGAGCTTAGACGTGAATCCGGCACTGGCGGGAGTTGTAGCTCAGCAGCACCCGGCGGTCCAAAGGTTCCCAAGGCCGAGGGAGGAGCGGTCGCCGTGGGGCAGGCAATCTCCCCGTCCCTCTCCGACTCCTTGGCCAAGGCCGCTACCTCCTCCGATGGCCTCGCAGGGCGGATTAATGAATAACGTGAGCGCCTGGTAATTTCTCCCTGTCTGAGAGAGAGAGAGAGAGGGAACGTAAGCGCTTGTGTTTTGATGGGCGCAGCGAAGAGGGAAGAATCCTAGAATCATAGAGTTGGAATAGACCCGAAGGGCCATCGAGTCCAACCCCCTGCCAAGCAGGAAACACCATCAGAGCACTCCTGACATATGGTTGTCAAGCCTCTGCTTAAAGACCTCCAAAGAAGGAGACTCCACCACACTCCTTGGCAGCAAATTCCACTGTCAAACAGCTCTTACTGTCAGGAAGTTCTTCCTAATGTTGAGGTGGAATCTTCTTTCTTGTAGTTTGGATCCATTGCTCCGTGTCCGCTTCTCTGGAGCAGCAGAAAACAACCTTTCTCCCTCCTCTATGTGACATCCTTTTATATATTTGAACATGGCTATCATATCACCCCTTCACCTCCTCTTCTCCAGGCTAAACATGCCCAGCTCCCTTAGCCGTTCCTCATAAGGCATCGTTTCCAGGCCTTTGACCATTTTGGTTGCCCTCCTCTGGACATGTTCCAGTTTGTCAGTGTCCCTCTTGAACTGTGGTGCCCAGAACTGGACACAGTACTCCAGGTGAGGTCTGACCAGAGCAGAATACAGTGGCACTATTACTTCCCTTGATCTAGATGCTATACGCCTCTTGATGCAGCCCAGAATTGCATTGGCTTTTTTAGCTGCCGCGTCACACTGTTGGCTCATGTCAACAGAGGCGCTGTAACAGCTGGCAGCCCTGGGCAGGTAAAAGGAAACATATTTGCTTGTTTTTATTTGAATATTTGCGTGTTTTATTTGAATATTGGCGTGCCCATGGCTCAGTGGGCTAGGGCAGTTGCTTGGCATGTAGAAGGGCCTCAGGTTCAGTCCTTGCTTGGCCCCCACCTGAAACCTAGAGAGCCGCTGCCAGCCAGTGTAGGAAGAATAGTCCGCTCCGTGGCCTGGCTCAGCTTCTGTTCAGTTCAGACAAAATATTAAAATACAGTAATGCACCAAACATTAAAAGCTTCCCTCAACAGGGCTGCCTTCAGATGTCTTCTAAAAGTCTGGTAGTTGTTATTCTCTTTGACATCTGGTGGGAGGGCGTTCCACAGGGCGGGTGCCACCACCGAGAAGGCCCTCTGCCTGCTTCCCTGTAACTTCTCTTCTCGCAGTGAGGGAACCGCCAGAAGGCCCTCGGGAGATGGACCCCGGTGTCCGGGGTGGAGATGCTCCTTCAGGTCTACTGGGCCGTTTAGGGCTTTAAAGGTCAGCACCAACCCTTTGAATTGTGCTCGGAAACTGTACTGGTAGCTCTGGAGAGCTTTGAGACTTCCCCCTCCGCTCAGCGGGTGGTCTGGATTCGCACCCAGCTCCAAAAATTGGCTCTGCCTTTGTAAAATCAAAGCGGCCAGCCGGCCAGAGGCGTCCTTCCCCCCCCCCCCCCCCGCCAGAACTCAGTCAATGCTGCTCTTTGGTTATGAAACGATTTCAGGAATCGATCCTTTCCCCTGCCTAATCCTCACGGCCGGCCAAATTGTGGCAGTGCTTTTTCCTCTTCCCTGGCCTTCATTTTTTCCCTCTTCTCTGGGCCTCATGAGGGACAGAAGCTTGAGCTTGGGGCAAAGGAGGCGTGAGACAGACAGACAGACAGACAGACAGACAGACACACACACACAATTCCCCTAGTTTTTGCATCAACTCAACATTAGGAAGAACTTTCTGACAGTGAGAGCTGTTTGTCCGAAAAATGGTGGCCTTTAGCTGAGATTCCTGCATTGCAAAGCGGGTTGGGATGGATGACCACTGGGGTTCCCTCCCCAACCTGCCAATGTCTCCAAAGTCCCAACTTCCTGCTGCCAAGAGCGCCAGCTCTTTGAACAAACAGCGATGGCGGTTTTGGAAAGAGAGTTTCACATCTGCAAGCTTTATGCGCCGCGCGGCAGGGGCAGGGAGGGGGGCTGGCATGCGCCGCAGGACTTCCTGCGCACGAGGGAGGGAGGGATATATATGCGCCTGCATGCGCAGCCCGGCTCTCTGCCATCCCCCCCCCCCCCGCGCGCAGGTCAGCTGGACAACCGTTGCCATGGAGAGACAGCCTTCAACCGCTGCTGGCTTGGCGGCAGAGTCGGCAGTCGCCTTGGCCCTCTGCCACCCGGCTTGCCTGGCGGCTGCTCCCCCCCCCCCCACAGTTGTCATGTGTTGCACAGAGAGAGAGAGAGAGAGAGAGAGAGAGAGAGAGAGAGAGAGAGGACAGGGAGAGAGAGAGGGCATTGTTGCATGGATGTGTGTCAGGGAGACCTGGGTTCAAACTCACAGGAATCTTTTCCCCTGCAACTCCAAGGCTTTAAGCCTCCTTCCTTCCCTCCTTTACTTCCTTCCTTTCCTTCCTTCCTTCCTTATCTTTTCTTCCTTCCCTCCTTGCCCTTCCTTCCCTTCCCTTCCCTTCCTTCCTTCCTTCCTTCCTTCCTTCCTTCCTTCCTTCCTTCCTTCCTTCCTCCCTCCCTTCCCTTTCCTTCCTCCCTTCCCTTTCCTTCCTTCCTTCCTTCCTTCCTTCCTTCCTTCCTTCCTTCCTTCCTTCTCTTTTTTTCTTTCTCTCTCTCTTTCTCTCTCTCTCCCACGTTTTTCTCATCACAGTAGCACTGGCTCATGGGTTCTGTAGTAACCCGCTTTGCTTCTTAAGGCCACAGCTCTCCCATCGCTCCAAAACTGCACCATGGGCTCTGTAGTGATTTTACTTGGCTTTGGTTTCAAATGGGTTTTCCTTTCGCAACGATGCTGGCATCTTGGGCTCTACAGTCTTAGGCCTGCAGAGGTTTCCAAACTTTTCATGTCGCTGACACGCTTTTTTAGACACGCATCCTTTCACGACACATTAATTCAGTTTTGCTATAGCAAACCCAGAGGTTAAACTAACCCCCTTATAAGAGATACGGCTGCAGTGGTACCTATTTATCTACTTGCGCTGGCGTGCTTTCAAACTGCTAGGTTGGCAGGAGCTAGGACAGAGCAACGGGAGCTCACTCCGTCATTGCGGGGATTCGAACCGCCAACCTTCCAATCTGACTGGGTTTCCCCAGCCACTCTGGGCAGCTTCCAACAAATTAAAACACAGCGAGACATCAAACATTAAAACCTTCCCTGCATAGGGTTGCCTTCAAATGTATTCTAAAAGCCAGATACAGCGGTACCTCGATTTAAGAACAGCCCTGTTTACAAACTATTCAGTTTACCAACTCCGCAAGTAGTGTCCCGGTTTGCAAACTTTACCTCGGTCTATGAATGGAATCTGAGTGGTGGCAGGGCACCGGCGGCAGGAGGCCTCATTAGGGAAAGTGCACCTCGGTTTAAGAACAATTTCGGTTTAAGAATGGACTTCCGGAACTAATTAAATTTGCACACCGAGGTTTACCACTGTACAGTGGTACCTTGGGTTAAGTACTTAATTTGTTCTGGAGGTCCATACATAAGCTGAAACTGTTCTTAACCTGAAGCACCACTTTAGTTAATGGGGCCTCCTGCTGCCGCTGCGCCACCGGAGCACGATTTCTGTTCTCACCCTGAAGCAAAGTTCTTAACCTGAAGCACTATTTCTGGGTTAGTGGAGTATGTAACCTGAAGCGTATATAACCCGAGGTACCACTGTAGTTGTTTATTTCCTTGACATCTGACGGGAGGGCGTTCCACAGGGCGGGCGCCACCACCGAGAAGGCCCTCTGCCCTTTGAAAGCCATGCAGGTTGGCCGAAGCGCGTTGCATGCTTTCACTATGCGCATACACGAAAGACCATTTTCTCTGATCTTCCAACCTTTCGCTTCAGGGATGCGCTAGCAGAGAGGGAGGAAAAAAACCCTTTTTCTCTCCACGTCGTGCCATCCTTTTGCAAACCTCTCTCACGCCGCCTCTTCCTCGCCGCCTCTTAAACTGGAAAAAACAACAACCCCCAAACGTTACGCGTTTTCCCGGAGTCGCCGCATCCCGGGGGTCGTTTCGGCGACCCATATCTGAATCGTTTCCAACCGATTCCCCGGCGCACGTGGGAAAGGAATTCGGGGGCGGGCGGGGATTGGTGTGTGTGTCTCTCTTCGCTGCGCAAATCTCGGGAGGGGGCGCTGCGGAGCGCCCTGGGCTGGGAGGCCGGCGGCCCTCGGAAGGCGGTGACGGCGCCCCGCGGGAGGAGGAGGAGGAGGAGAAGGACCCGTCGGTGGCCGGCGATGTCGGACCCCGGCACTTGGGGGGCTCCGCTGGGCGCCCTCAGCCAGCGCTCCAAGAGGTAACCAAGGCGGAGGCGCGCAGCCGAGGAGCCAACGGAACGCTTCCGGGCGCAATTACGCACCGAGCGGAGCTGCTCTTTTGGAGAGGGAGGGAGGGGAAAGAAGCGCCTCGCCGGAGGGATGCGGGGGGGGGGGGGAGGTGTTGCTTGCGGAGAGTTTGTTCTCATCCTCCCCGGGGGTGGTGTGCATTGCACAAACAGCCCCCCCCCCATCCGCACGGGTGCTTTTTTGGGGACGTTCCCCGGCGCGCAAAGCTTGCAAAAGGGTTTAACAATCACATACCCAGAGGCGCCTCTCCTCTCTCGCCTGTGTGTGTGTGGCGGGGGCTTTTGTGCAGGAAGCCCCCCCCCCGATATATTATCTTGTACCCTAATTTCTGGGCTGTGACTTTTTTTATTAATATATTATCCACCCAAAGTTCTTCGTCTCCTTCCTTTGTGTTTTTATCTTTCTCGCTGAGAAACAGGTTGGCTGTTTCTCTTTCTTCCTCCCCCCCCCCCGTTAATCTGTGTGCTCTTGTACAGATTAGGACATAATCCCCTGGGCCAGATTGTGAGGGGGGGGGGCTGGTTTGGACCCGGAGCATCCGAGGTCACCGATCTCCTTGGGTGCTCCAACTTCCTTCCCCCTTCCCAACCCCACAAAAAAAGGCAATGTGAGGTTTAAGGGGGAAATTCTTTCCCCAAACTCCCAATTTGTGCCCTAAAATGAACTCTGGATCATTGGGGGGGGGGCGATTTTTCTCGGGTGAGAACTAGCAAGGCTGGTTCCTGACTCAAGCTCCAAGGATGTGGAGGGGGGGGGGCAGAATTCCAGGAATGTGGGGGGGGGGGGAGACGGCTTTCAAGGATGGCCCCTCTGCTGCTGGAGGCAGGAATGAGGTCCAGTCGCTGCTTTTCGCTGGTTGAACTGGTCAGCCACTCTGAGGACATGGAACCTGACTGGATGGGACCCCCCCTTGGGTCCTGATCCAGCAGCCAAGCTCTTCTCGGTTGCTTAGGATTCCTCAGTGGAGCCTCTTTGAGCAGAGGCAGTCTACCTTAGGACGGTGGAGACGCAAGGCTTTTTTTTGCTCTTGCATTCGCTTGCTGGTTTCCCTTTGGGTGGCCACGGTGAGGACAGGATTTTGGGCCAGGCAAGCGCACCTTTGGGCCTGATCCTGCCGCCACAGGGGGTTCCCCATAGGTCCTGACCGGCAGGTTAAAAAAGGTATTGGATCAGTTTAGTGGTTTTCAGTGGCTGCGTTGACTGCATTCTCATATACAGTGGTACCTCGGGTTACAGACACTTCAGGTTACAGACTCCGCTAACCCAGAAATAGTACCTTGGGTTAAGAACTTTGCTTCAGGATGAGAACAGAAATCGTGCTCCGGCGGCGTGGCAGCAGCAAGAGGCCCCATTAGCTAAAGTGGTGCTTCAGGTTAAGAACAGTTTCAGGTTAAGTACGGACCTCCGGAACGAATTAAGTACTTAACCTGAAGTACCACTGTGTGTGTATATATATATATATATATACATACTGTGTATGTATGTGTGTGTGTGTATATATATATATATATATATATATATATGCAGTATATGTTTTTATTTGATTTTAAAACGTATAAACATATAACAAAATCAATAAAAAATCCATAATATGAGATTACTCTGAATCTCAAGACTTCCTCCCACATCTCTCAATAACAATGTTTAAAACTACATATATCAGTTCATATCCAGATTTTTCCGTCGGTCTGAATTGTCTATAACTTTTGTTACTTTACAAGGGTGGTTAAAACCCGGCTCATGTTTTCACCGGGCCACAGTTGTCTTGTAAAGAAACGTGTTCTCCATTCATGTCGAGGCAGTAGATGCAGAAATGCGCTTGGCCCAAATGACTTTCGGGTGTTTGATCGGGGGTTTGATCGGTCACTGTGAGGCAGGGGCATGAACAGGAATATTATTGGGGGGGCAGGTAAGACCCGCCCCACATAACTGATCGCAAGATGCGGCGCAATGTCCATCAACTTTGGGTATGAGTTCGGCCCCCTCCAATATTTTATCGGAGGGAAGGCGAAGGGACTTTGGCCTCTAGGAGCTATCCTCCTGTGCTGTGAGGACAGGTCCGGATGAGGCCCTTTGGGCCACATCCAGCTGCTGCAGGGCTTTCCTTTTGCGACAGAAAAAGGAGGCAAATATAGATTGTATCCAAGAGAAAGGTGTAAACACTTAAACTCCTTGGCCAGGCTTTGAATAACTCTTGCAATGTTACAGAGACTTCGGATATATTGGAGAGGACTATTTGAATGAGCTATAATTGATTTAGATATTTAAAGCACCCACAGAGGAGAGGAGGGAAATCTGAAGATTCGGAAGAATCCTTGTTCTCTTTTGAAATCTAATTGTGTTAAATGTGTGCGGTTTGTTTTGTAAAACCGGTAAAAATCATTTCGAAAAGAAGAAGAGGAAAAAGGAGGCTATGCGCACCGTGAGCAGCTCCACTACGGGGCGAGATTTAGCGATGGGCATCAACTTCGATGACTCTAAAAAGGAGATTATACAAATCCAGGGCGGATCTGTGGCTACTGGCCAATGGCTCTGTTGTCGCTGCTAAAGGCAGGAAATGCCTCTGAACGATGATGCGCTAAGGTCCAGGTTTCGGGCTTCCGTTTTGGGGCATCTTAGCGGACACTGTGAGGACAGGAGTTGGGACTAGATGCCCTGATCCAGCTCCTGTGGGACTCTCCTTACCTTCCCTTTGTGGAGAGGGAAAATACAGTGGTACCTTGCAAGACGAATGCCTCGCAAGACAAAAAACTCGCTAGACAAAAGGGTTTTTTGTATTTTGAGCTGCTTCGCAAGATGATTTTCCCTATGGGCTTGCTTCGCAAGACGGAAACGTCTTGCAAGTTTGTTTCCTTTTTCTTAACACCGTTAATACAGTTGCGACTTGACTTCGAGGAGCAACTCATAGAACGCGGTGTGGTAGCCTTTTTTGAGGTTTTTAAAGACTTTGGTGATTTTTGAAGCTTTTCCAAAACTTTCCCGAAACCGTGCTTCGCAAGACGAAAAAAACCGCAAGACGACAAAACTCGCGGAACGAATTCATTTCGTCTTGCGAGGCACCACTGTAAAGGGGTCACACTTGCCGCATGGAGCTACCAACCCTTTTGGACGTAGATCAGTGTTCGGAATCCGCCGGGCGCATTTTGCAGCTGGCTGTCAGCCCTTTGCAACTTAGTGAAGATCCCCGGGTGGCCTGAAATCTCTGCCATTTTGGGGGGGTCCTTGGATCTGGACCATTTTCGCACCTCCCTGTCCTATAGAATTCCATCCCTTCTATTTTATCCGCGCCGTCGGAATGGATTTCAGGAACCGTATTGAAAAATAGTGACCCACAAATCCGGCCCACAAATGGCAAGGAGGCGTTCCGTTCTGGCAACCGGAACCCTGGTTTAAGGAGCCATTTACCTGAGTCTCTAATGCTTTTAAGATACTCCCACCTTCATCAAGGTAATAGTAATAATAATAATAAGTTTATTATTTACACTCCGCCCATCTGGCTGGGTTTCCCCAGCCACTCTGGGCGGTTCCCAACAGAATATTAAAAACGCGGTATAACATCAGTCATTAAAAAGCTTCCCTAAAGAGTGCTGCCTTCAGATGTCTTCTAAAAGTCATATAGTTCTTTATCTCCTTGACATCTGGTGGGAGGGAGTTCCACAGGGCGGGTGCCACCACCGAGAAGGCCCTCTGCCTGGTTCCCTGTAACCTCGCTTCTCGCAGGGAGCGAATCTCCAGAAGGCCTTCTGGAAATGTCCGGGGTGGAGACGCTCCTTCAGGTCTACTGGGCCGTTTAGGGCTTTCAAGGTCAGCACCACCCCTTTGACTTGTTCTCTTCCCATCTCTGCCATATAGAAAACTCGCTGCGTCCTAAAAATTTGCTGCTGTCCCCCTTGGGGTTTTGGGGCCGCTGCTTCCACCTTTGAGTTCAGCCTCTGCCCCAAACATCTCCCATCTCCCCTCCAAAGTAAGCCCAGCGGCATTCTGTTGGGACTTACACCTGGGTCAAAGGTTCTAGGATCCGGGTCGTATTATTTTAAAATAAGTTAAACCAAAGGCTTTTGGGCCTGAGCCTCGGAAGCCTTGTCTGGCTCTGTTTTGCAGCGACTGGGAACTTCCTTTTTGGTTTTGAATCGGCGGCGGATCCTTTCGCAAGCGAAGCGTCTCCGCGCCACGAGCGGAAGAGGTGGCTGTTCCTCTCTGCCCTTAATTCGTTCTTTCTTTTACACTCCTCTCTGTGAGAAATTTAAACTGCCAAACTCCCCTCCCCTCCTCTTTTTTGGGCCAAGTCTTCATACACAGCATACTTTTAAAGCACTCGACTTCCGCCAAAAAGAAAGTCCTGGGAACTTTAGTTTCAGGGTGCTGGGAACTGTAGCGGCGCGAGGGATAAACTACAATTCCCAGGGTTCTTTTTCTTGAAAGGCGCAGCTCAACGTTGGCTTTGAGATGTGAGGTTGGTTTTTGTTCTATATGGAAGTGTTTGTTTTGTAAATCACCATTCTCGTTTTGAGCAAGCGAAGCCTGTTTTTTTATTCCTCTGTTGTGAAATTGAGGCTGTCCATAAATGGAACCGAAAGGGAATAAATTGGCGATCGATTAATTGGCAAATCCCGCGGTTGGGAGCGAGGAGGGGGCTGCTCTCGGGGGCTGCTAGCTCTCCAAGGTCGGAGGCAGTGATCCTTTTTGGAACTGGGAAAGAGCCGAGTTCGAATCCCACACGGCCCTCGGAAGCCAACCGCTGCCTCTTCTCAGCCTGGCCTACCTGGCAGGACGGTTGTGCGGATTAAGAACGAGGAGGCGCAGAACCAACACCCTTAATTTCCTCGGCCGATGAACGCAATCGAGGAGCAGGGCTTGGGGTGCGAGATAGCAAAACCGTGCTTTGCGTTTGGAAACCTGGGTTCGGTACGTTGGCAACCCTTGGGAGCAGAAGCGCCAGGGCGGCCTGTGCGTTTGGCAACGGCAGGGCGCCACTACTGCTTTGGCCCCCGAAGCAACTGGGATCCTCTTGTGTGTGAGAGAGGCCAAGATCCGCAGAGGAAGAGCCTCCGTTTCCTGTTTGTGCGGCTGACGAAAAACGGCCCTGGCAGCTGCTGTGCTCTGTGCAACGCAGCCAATTTGATCTTCCCTCTTTTTGCCTTCCTCCAAATGTCGGGAAGGGGCTGCGTGGCTCAGTGGTTAGAGCGTGTGTTTCTCTTTATAATAATAATAAATTTTTATTTGTATCCCGCCCTCCCCGGCCAAAGCCGGGCTCAGAGCGGCTAACAATGGGTAAAAATAGCACAGCGTACATAAAATCGCACTGTCAAGTAATTAAAATCCATTCTAGAATCAATTCAGAATCAAATTAATGGCAACCATCAGGTTAGAGTTTATGCAAATTAAAATAATATTTATTGCACATCAATTAACTTCAGTTTACATATAACATTTAGCATACCAATACACGCTACACACACTTCAACACACTGGAAACCCAGCCAGATGGGCTGGGTATAAATAATAAATTATTTTTATTACTATTATTATTATTATTCAGCACAGTTACACCACAAACTCCAACTTCCGGTTCTCCTCATTGTGTCGTTTAACATTTTGCTGATCTGTACACAATTTGTCATCATCTTCCTTTCCCGTTTATTATGAAGAAGATTTTATTGTATACTTTCTCTGTCTTTCAAGATTCATTCTAGGTCTGCCAGGAGATGGATACTATCGCACATATTTTTTAATATGTTCCTTAAATACTGCCCATTCTTTATTGACTGAACGTCGCTCATCTTCTCCCTGTCATCCTTGCGAGTTGTAAATATCCTGTCATTTTCGCCTTTCGGTGGGAATGTTATCGCCTTTCCAATTCTTTGCTATTAAAAGGGGCCGGGGAGCGACCGCTTTGGGTGCAAAATGGGGCTTGGGTGCCAATTCTGGCGAGGGCCGGAACCCGTAGGGAGCTTCTGCGCCCCGTCAGTTTCCTGTGCACCCGACTTCCCCCTTCCCTTCTCCCAACCGGCGGTTACATAACCGGACAACGGCCGGCTCTGCTTGCCTGGGGTGTCCTCAGCACCCTGTGATGTAACCGGGCATCGCGCCAGAGACAGGCATCTTGCAGAAACTTAGGGTGTCGGGGTTCTAGTCCGTTTGTTCTGTTCTAGTCTAGCTGTGGGTTAAACCACAGAGCCTAGGGCTTGCCAATCAGAAGGTCGGCGGTTCGAATCCCCGCAATGACGGGGTGAGCTCCCGTTGCTCGGTCCCTGCTCCTGCCAACCTCGCAGTTCGAAAGCACCTCAAAGTGCAAGTAGATCAATAGGTACTGCTCCGGCGGGAAGGTAAACGGCGTTTCCGTGCGCTGCTCTGGTTCGCCAGAAGCGGCTTAGTCCTGCTGGCCACATGACCCGGAAGCTGGACGCCGGCTCCCTCGGCCAGTAAAGAGAGATGAGCGCCGCAACCCCAGAGTCAGTCATGCCTGAACCTAATGGTCAGGGGTCCCTTTACCTTTTTACAGTTGTACCTCAGGTTAAGTACTTAATTCGTTCTGGAGGTCCGTTCTTAACCTGAAACTATTCTTAACCTGAAGCACCACTTTAGCTAATGGGGCGTCCTGCTGCCACCGCGCCGCCGGAGCACGATTTCTGTTCTCATCCTGAAGCAAAGTTCTTAACCTGAAGCACTATTTCTGGGTTAGCGGAGTCTGTACCCTGAAGCGTATGTAACCCGAGGTACCACTGTAGTCCGTTTGACTTCCGAAATGTTCGGAAACCAAGGCACAGCTTCTGATTGCCGCAGGTGCCCCGGAAATGATAGCCGACAGCCGTGTCAGATTTTCAGCTTCCAAAAAACGTTCAGAAACCGGAACCCGGTTTTTGGCGTTTGAGAACCAAGGCATTTGGGAACCAAGGCATTTGAGAACCAAGGTACCACTGTATATAAAGAAACCCCCACAGAATTATTTACAGGCAACGTAATTCTCAGCAGGGAGACATCAATTCTAATGTCAGTCGTAGCTCCAGGCTTCCACTGTTGGACTGTTGAAAGCTGCCGTCACGAATTGCTTTTCAACATTAGGTGTTAATTTTGATTTTTATATTTGCAGGCAGGGTCTTTAGTCGGGGAGTGTATTTTTCCACGAGTTTGCAGACATTAGCACTGCCCGTTGTTTGGATTATTTTCATTATCTCGGACGCAGATGTTCTCGGGTGTGAAAGACCCCGGGACTTACAGGCATAGGGAGGTTCACACATTTAATCAATTGCCAGTTGCTTTAATTATTTCATGTGGCTTGGACACAGATGTGCTTGGATACCTTGACAGCTCCAAATAAAACGCCCTTTTGAATAATGACTAAAATGTTAACTTGTGATTTTATATTGGAAGTTTGCTGAGAACCACCCTGCGACTTACGGGCAATGGAATAGAGGTTTGAAATGTACAAATTCCGGCCGAAAGCTAGGAATTTGTATTTGAAATTTGTATTTGAAATGTACAAATTCCGGCCGAAAGCTAGGAATTTGTATTTGAAATTTGTATTTGAAATGTACAAATTCCGGCCGAAAGCTAGTAGACTGCCTGTGCAGCTGGAGGTTCCATTATTATTATTATTATTATTATTATTATTATTATTATTATATCTGTGAAGGGTGCTGACAGCTGCCTCTCTGGGGCGTGGGGTCTCCCCCCCTGAAATAACCCTTGCAATTAACCCTCGCATGTCTGTCTTTGCTTCCAGCTGCCGACGGAGCAACCGGAAAAGTTTGGTGGTGGGGACCCCATCGCCCACCCTCTCCCGCCCCCTCTCCCCGCTTTCGGTGACGACAGGTAAGCTGGGTGCAGAAAGCGGGGGCACCCTAGGTCTCCTTCTAGCCCACCCCCCAAAAAAGTATTCTGTTTATTAATCCAATCCATCAGCAACATTATCCCTGTCGCAGGAGCACCGAATTTAATCGCCTTATGCTTCACACATCATTTTTAAAAAAATTGATCTTTCTGGATTGAAAATCAAAACGCAGCGAAAGTTTTAAACAAGACAAAACGGAGCAAAAGAAACACAATGCATCTCTTACAAAGAAAACCGGAGAGGAATGTTTAAGGGTGTGGAATAGGACGTCCCAATTTTAAAAGTATAAATTAAAAAATGGCAGAAAAATCGATTCCTGAGAGCAGGCCTCTGTTTAAAACACCCAGGAGCCTCTACCACCTTATGAGGAGTTTTAGAGCTGGAAGGGAACCCCCCTGGTCATCTATCCCAACCCCGAGCAAGCGCAGCTAAGGACAGTTTGTTTCCCCCCCTCTCTGCAGCCAGCAGCAGCAGCCCCCTCGACAGCCCCCGCAACTTCTCCTCCGGCACGTCGGCCAGCTTCCCCTTTGCCCGCAGGTAGGAGTCCCGCCCGCCAGGGGTGGCGTGGGCCGAAGCGAGTCTGCAGGGCGGCAGGCTGCGGAACAAGTGGGTTTGGGAAGGAGGGGAACCCGACCGGGGAGGGGGGAGCCTTTCCCCAGTCCTATCCGGAGCCTGAGCCTGGGGGTCTTTCAGCTGCTCTAACCACTGAACCATCCTTCCCAGAGCAGCGCCTTTGCTCTCTCTCTCTCTCTCCCTTTCCCCTTTCTGCCACTCTTTTCACGCGTTGGGAGATGCCAAACTTGGGGAGATGCCAAACTTTCCGGGCGTCGCCTTCATCGGTTCTTTCGCCGGGTTGGGATGGATGGCCTTTGGGGGTCCCTCGTGACTCGGCAAATCCCTGCTTCTAAATGCAAAGGCGTATCCCGAATTTGGGGAGGGAGGATCTTGGAAGAAAGGTACCTTGCTTCCATTTTGAAGTCTCACCTTTTGCCTCTTGGCCGCCCCTCTCTCTTTCTCTCTGTCTTCCTCTCCACAAATTTCTCTTTTTCCGGACGCCGCGCCACCAATTCCTGGCCCAGCCATGCTCCTCGGACCGACAGGTGATTGGCGCTTCCAAAACCACTTTATTCGCCCTTTGGTTTCGTCGCCAGCCACTCCGGAAATGGAACTTTATAGATCCCGCGCCTCAAAGGTGGAAGGAGTTCCTATCATTTAATCATGGAGGAACGGTGGCTGGAGTTACTGGAGAGGATACTCTGGATTAGAGAAAAACTGAAAACAAGAGAACCCCTCTTGCGCTTTTTGCATAGAAGGGAAAACGAATTGGTCTATTTCGGGATTTCCTAACCAAGTAGATCAGTTAGGATCAGGTCGGAGTGGCTGGGGAAATCATAAAATTATTGTTGTTGTTGTTGAGCGAATGTTTCTTTTATGTAACAGAAAGGCAGAAAAGTCCTTTATTTTTCTCTGTTTGCTTCTTCTGCTTTTTTCGTTTCCCAGTTTTGTCCCCCCCCCCCTTTGCTTTTATTCGGATCGGTTTCTCTTCTCGTTGCATGAAAAAGATTTACTGAAACCACTCGCTCGACTGCTCTCCTTCTTCCCTTTCCAGGGCTGACGGCCGAAGGTGGTCTCTGGCATCCTTGCCCTCCTCCGGCTATGGCACCAACACCCCCAGCTCCACCGTCTCGGTAAGTGGGTCTTTTCCTCCTGCAGCGGGGAGTTCCGCAGGTGTCAGCCCACAGCACTGCCAGGATCCGTGTGCCCATTTGCTTTTTGGGTGGGGTTAGACACGCAGCCGAGACCCAAAACGGCAGAATTGGAAGGCACCCCTGTTTATTTATTTACTTTTCTAATTTCTATACCGCTTTATATTTTTAAGAAGAAACCTCAAAGCGGTTTACAGCGTATTAAATCAATAAAACGTCAAATACCAAATTACACACAAATTACACAAATAACCATAGACACATAATTTTCTTAGCAAACAATAAAACATCTATTGGTCTTAACACTAAAGACCCAAGTCTATTCCATATTTTAAATTCATATTACTTATTGCCAATACACATCTTTTTCATAATTAAACTTATTTTCCATAAATCTAATTTCTTATATCTACCTTGCAACTATTACTGAAGTTCCTCGAATGCTGCAACAGAATTTAAACTACTGTATTTATTTTTCAGATGTTCTTTGAAAACCTCCCATTTTGAAACAAATTCCTGTTTAGGTTTATCCTCTATTCTTTCTGATAAACCATCTAATTCGGCATATTCTGTCAGCTTTTGGATCCAATCTTGTATAGAGGGGATTTCATTACTCTTCCATTTTGCTGCGATCAAAACTCTTGCTGTCGCATATAAAAAGATACTGTATTTCACTTGTTTTGTGTAACTCCTATCGCATCCCGGCTTCTGTTTTTTCCTCTGCCCTCCCCGTTCTCAGTCTTTCCGCTCGCTCCTCCGTCCCGAGGACGGCCATTCAGATTTTCCGTGTGGGTGCTGGGTGGCTGAGCACCCAAGGGTGCCCCTGATCTCATCGCCCGCCTCCTCCTCCTGACGCTTGGCCTTCTCTTTCTCTCTCTCTCTCTCTCTCTCTCTCTAGTCCTCCTCCTCCTCCTCGCAGGAGCGCCTCCACCAACTCCCTTACCAGCCCACTCCCGACGAACTCCATTTCCTCTCCAAACACTTCCGCAGCACCGAGAGCGTGGCGGCCGAGGACGGGCGCCGATCGCCCTACTTCCGGCCCCGATCCCGGAGCCTCAGGTAGGAGACGCTTCCGAACCGCGGGCTCCGATTTTTGGGGGGCGGCCGGAATGGAGTGAGCGGTGTAAGGTTTGCAACGTTGGCTGTTAAGAACAGGCTTCCTCGACCTTCGGCCCTTTTGGCCTACGACTTCCATGATCCCTTGCTAGCAGGGCCAGCAGTCAGGGAGGATGGGAATTGTAGTCTAAAAACATCTGGAGGGCCAAGGTTGAGAATATAAGAGATTAAGGACATGCGTGAATTAAGTGTAAAATAATAGAAGGGGAGGGAAGTCAATCAAGATTTATGCTTTAAATTTTTGAAGGTGATTTTTTGATTTTTTTGGGGGGGGTTATTATAAAATTAATAAATTGTGTGTGTGTGTATATAGGAATGGAGTGAGCGGTGAAGGGCTATAGGGGAGGAGACGCAAGTTCAGAGGCCGTGCAAGAGTCTGAGCCCTTTGTTACTTTATCGTCTTTTATCATCATCATCATCATTGCTGTTCTCTTCCTGAAATTATCCCAGATCTGTAGCTAAAAACGAGCGGCGGCTGCTTTTCCTCCTCCAGCCGCATCCCTTTTCCTTTTGTGCTTCTTCCTTCCTTTGCTCCTGTCTACCAGCCGCTTCTCACGAAGCCGTTCCGTGGCGAAAGCGCCAGCAGCGAAAACAATGGGAAGCAATTTGATCTGCATGTTTTCTTATTAGTTTTTCACATATATATATATATATATATATATATATATATATATATATAGGTTTTAAAATACAAAATTATAAAACATACCACACAACTTATCACAAATACATTCTTATTGGACTTCCATCAGCACCTCTGATCATCCTCCGTCTTATTCACTTCTTACGCATTTCCTAACTTAATACTGCCTTTATGTTTTTAACCTATCCCATCTCCTTCTTCATTTTTGCAATATTTCTAACATTATTCCTGGCGGAGCTTCTTGCAAACCTACAAACGTCGTCTGGTCATCGCAAATACTTTCCAAATAATCCGTGTTTTCTTATTAGTTTTGAGTCATTCTGAGTTATTAATGATTTTATTACGATGGTTTTTATTCATGACGTTCCGTTCTCCGCGAGGGGGCGGGAAACCCAATTGCGATAAATTGTATTGAACTCATTTGGAAAAGGGAATAAAAAAGAATTTTGCGAAAGAGAAGGCTGGAGAGTTTGCGCCCGAGATTTCTGGTGCGGTTGGGGGTTTTTTTTGGCCAATTTTTCAGCCCCCTTTCTCCCCCCGTTCTCCGCAGCCCCGGCCGGACGAGCGGGACGTTCGACAACGAGATAGTGATGATGAACCACGTCTACAAGGAGCGGTTCCCGAAGGTCAGTAAAAGCGCCGTCCCATAATCCGGCGCCATTCGAACTCGGGTCTCGGCTGGGAAAGTGGGGTAGGTCTCTCTCTTCCTGGCCCCCCTCTGTTTCGGAGGGTGTCCCACCCACCTTGTCCTGTTCTCCCGCCCCACCCCAGGCCACGGCGCAGATGGAGGAGCGTCTGGCGGAGACGATTGCCAACTTATCGCCCAGCAACACTTTGCCGCTGGCCGACGGCGTCCTGGGCTTCATCCACCACCAGATCATTGAGCTGGCGCGCGACTGCCTCTCCAAGTCGCGGGGGGCCCTCGTCACCTCCCGCTACTTCGCCGAGCTGCAGGAGAAGCTGGAGAAGATGCTGCGAGACGTGAGTGGGACCCTCAGAGGTCATCCATCCCAACCCGCTGGAAGGGCAGGAATCGCTGGCGGAGGGAACCCCCTCCCCAAACCTCTCTAATAATAATAATTATTATTATTATTATTTATATCTCGCCCTCCCCAGCCGAAGCCGGGCTCAGGGCGGCTAACAACAATAAAATAGTACAAAATTCTAAGGTCATTCATTACAAAGTTAATTCAAAATTCTAATGCTTATTTCCCCTAATTTGATTTTTGAATTTTGAATTGTATTGTTATTCATGTTTTTATACTGCTTTTATAATTAACTGTTTTAAATTTGTTGTGAGCCTGGTTTTTGAACCGAGAAGGGCGCGGTATAAATAAAAATGTATTATTATTATTATTATTATTATTATTATTATTATTATTATTATTAAAACAAACCTAGAAGAGTTGAAAGGGACCCCCAAAATCTTGGGTTTCTACACTGCAAGCCGCCCCGAGATCTACTGACAGAGGGCTGCCTGCAAATTTATTATTATTAATATTATTATTAATAATAATAACGACCCAGTCCTTGGAGGGGAAAGTTTGGGTAGAAACAGCATAAATAAATGAAACGAATAACTCGTCACGGAGCAGGACAAAGCGAGAGTTTGGCAAGGTTTATTGGGAAATCGACTCAGGGAAATTAGAAGCGGCGAGGGGCCAAAATAAACGGAACCGTGGGGTGTTTTTTGGGGGGGGGGTAAATGTGATTTTAAAAATGGCGGCTGCTGAGGCCCGGTTCTCCCTCTGGTCCTCCTCCTCCAGGCCCAGGAGCGCTCCGAGAGCGAAGAGCTGCGCTTTGTGGAACAGCTGGTCCGGAAATTCCTCATCATCATCTCCCGTCCGGCTCGGCTCCTGGAATGCCTGGTAAGGAGAGTCGCCTCTCGAACCCGCGGCCAGCCGGCCGTTAATCGAAGGGCTGGCGCTTTTTTTCCTCCTCCCTCCTCCTCGCTTCTCCCTTGCGTGTGGCGCGCATTTTGCATAGATGGGGGAGGTCAAAGGGGAAAACGCGTCGGATTTTGTATTGTATTATGTTGTGCGCTGTGGTTTGCTGTGGTTTGATTGACTGGAGTTTAGAAATTACTTATTGTGAGTGGATTTCTGTTTCATTTTGAAATGCTGATATTTAATATTGTTCTATGTTGCTTTAATGAATGTTGAATGTTATTTTATTTGCATATTGTATATCGTATTATGCATATTGTCTTATTTATATGATGTTAGCCGCTCTGAGCCTGGCTTTGGCTGGGGAGAGCGGGATACAAATAACATTTATTATTATTATTATTATTATTATTATTATTGATGATGATGCGAAGGATTATGGGGAAATCACAGAGTCGGGTGGGAACCCAGCCCCCAACAATTCCCCCCAAGCAGGACTCGAACTCACAACCTTGAGATGATGAGTACCAGACTCTCCCAACTGAGGGTGTATTTATGTATATTGTAAACCGCCCTGTGAACCTCGGATGAAGCGTGGTATAGAAATTATTATAATTATTATTATTATTATCTTTGCAAACCCGTCGCGTTTGGAGGATCTCGACTCCATAGCTGCCAACATTTCCCGTTTTTAAGGGAAATCCCCTTATTCCGAATAGGATTCCTCGCAAGAAAAGGGAAACGTTGACAGCTATGCTTGACTCTCGGGTGTGCAAGGAATTGCAGCCGAAAATGCACCTTTAACTGGAAGCAAACCCTGCTTCTCCTTCTTTCTCTCCCTTCTTTGTTCCCTTCTTTTCCTCCTTTTTTCACAGGAATTCGACCCAGAAGAGTTCTACCATCTCTTGGAAGCCGCCGAAGGACACGCCAAAGTCGGGCAGGGGATCAAGACCGATATTCCAAGATACATCATCAGCCAGCTGGGTCTCGCCAAAGACCCCCTGGAGGGTGAGCAACTGGGGCGGACGGGGACCCCAATTTTCAAATGGAAGGCGGGGGGTGAGGTGGGAACTCTCCAGGGCCGGATTTCACTTTGATGCGGCCCTCAGCTCCTCAAGATAATGGGGCCCTTTGCCAGCAACCAATTGCCGCTGGGGTTTTTTGTGTTGAATATATGCTTTTGTTTAGTCGTTTAGTGGTGTCCGCCTCTTGGTGACCCCCTGGACCAGAGCACGCCAGGCCCTCCTGTCTTCCACTGCCTCCCACAGTTTGGTCAAACTCATGCTGGTCGCTTCAAGAACACTGTCCCACCATCTCGTCCTCTGTCGTCCCCTTCTCCTTGTGCCCTCCATCTTTCCCAACATCAGGGTCTTTTCCAGGGAGTCTTCTCTTCTCATGGCCAAAGTCTTGGAGCCTCAGCTTCAGGATCTGTCCTTCCAGGGAGCACTCAGGGCTGATTTCCTTAAGGATGGATAGGTTTGATCTTCTTGCAGTCCGTGGGACTCTCCAGAGTCTCCTCCAGCACCAGAATTCAAAAGCATCCATTCTTCGGCCATCAGCCTTCTTGATGGTCCAGCTCTCACTTCCATACATCACTAGAATATATGCTATATAGTCATTTATGGACCGAATAGGTATCTCAAGCCATTGGCACACAGCAAAATATGTACCGTATTTTTTGCTCCATAAGACGCACCTAGTTTTTAGAGGAAGAAAACAAGGAAAATAATTATTCTGAATGAAACAGTGGATGTAGGATTTTTGTGGTTCATGCTGTGGCCACAGACATGTGAGTTTGGGATAGCCCGATGCAAAAATCCTAAGGATCCATGTGGATCCATGCTTTGCAACCACGTTTTTGCGCCATTGCGGCCCCACGAAACAGTGGGTGTGTGGTTTTTTTGGTGCAGGCTGTAGCCATGGACATGCTGTGTGATCTGATGGTGAATTTGGGGTGACCCAGTGCAAAAATCCTGAGGATCCAGGGGCTTTTACCTCCTTCTTCCAGGCAGCCTCCTTTATCGCTAGCCTCCCTTATCTCTCTCCTGATCGCTTGCCGATCAGCTGCTTCCTTTCCCTCTTGTTTGCCTTAGTATCTTCTCCTTAGCTGGAGCAGTTTTTCGCTCCTCCTTTTCTAATTTCTCTCCTCATTCGTAAGGGGCACTGGGGGTCATCCAGTCCAACCCGCTGCCAAGGCCCAAGGCGGAACTCGAACCCGCCACCCTGCGATTGAGGATCCCGTGCTTTACCCGAGGAACTGTCCGCTTCGCAGAGTCCCTGAAATTTATTTAAGGGAGGGGACAGAGGGTTCATTCCTGTTTCTTTCTCTCTTCCCCTCCAGAAATTGTTCAGCTCGATCAAGTAGATTGCGGCTCTCTGTCGGGATCAGAGCACCCGGGCGACTTCTCCGAGGTGAGACCAGCCCTCTCCCCCTACTGATATCGTAGAACCGTAGGATTCTACAATATCGGGAGGGACCCCGAGGGTCATCCATTCCAACCCCCTGCGATCTTTTGCCCAAGGCGGAACTCGAACCCAAGACCTTGAGATGAAGAGCCTCTCTTAAACGGGTTTGGAGGTGGGTGGGCAGCCTTGACCCGGTTCCAGAGTTGGGTACAGGAAATAAGAGAGATATTAATGTTATGTTGTGAACCGAGACTTGTGGGTTTAGGGCTGAAAGAATAAAATAAAAAGAATAAAAAGAATAAAATAAATATCTTTTTATCGTACACACAAGAATATTTGTTGAAAAGAAAAAGGGCTGTGTATTTGTCTGAAAACTCAGACAATGGTGATGCGTCACTACAATGGGGGCTGCGTGACGACAACCTTACGTTTCCCTTTATATAGGGGAGATATATGTATCTCTACTATATACATGGAAAGGTAAGGCTGTCGTCACGCAGCCCCCACTGTATATACGCACACACACATTTTTAAATGTATAAAGGCAGTCAAATGAATCCTAATGTCTTGCCCTCCTCTTCTCCTTCCTCTCAGAGCCGCCCTCCTTCCTCCGTTCCTCGAAGGAACCCGTGCGAGAGCGATTTCGAAACCGTCAAGCTGATCAGCAACGGAGCCTACGGGTGAGGGTTTTTTTTTTAATTATTTCCCCTTAATGTTTTCCGTTTTGCAATCGGGTGTCTATAATGGGATATTGCTGGAGACATTTTTCTGGGTCATCTGGGTGGGGAAGCCGCAGCAAGAGCCGTGGTCCGGGTTCGAATCTCGGCTCTGGCCACTCGCTCTGCCTCGGGCTGGACTGCCTTGCAGGGGTGTCGTAGAACGGCTCCAATTCCCCACTCGCCTTCGGATCTAGTCCCTTTCTCTCCCCACCTGGCCTACCTCATAGGGTTGTTTTTCGCTTCCCACCCCTGTTTTGTCTTGCCTAAACAACCCCCCTGTCCAGTTTAAATACTTTATTGAAATTCAGAAGTAACATACACAATAGACCAAGATGAAAACCATCGTGTACTAATAATCTTATATAAATTAAATTTCTACGATCTGTTTTTTGCTCGCCTGATGTGAACCTTCCTCCTTTTGTCCACTTACTGTATTTATTTCCCCCGATTTGATCGATAAAACGGTGGTTTCGTGACGTCAAAACGAGAGCACCCCTAAATATTTTTCCTTTTTTTAAAGAAAAAAAGCACTGATTCAGTGAATCCACCCCCTTAAATGCCGATTTCGCCGTCCGTTCTTCCTCCTCCTCCCATCTCTCTCTCTCTCTCTCTGCTCCGCCCACTAGGGCCGTCTACCTCGTGCGCCACAAGGAGACCCGCCAGCGCTTTGCCATCAAGAAGATCAACAAGCAAAACCTGGTCCTCCGCAACCAGATCCAGCAGGTCTTCGTGGAGCGGGACATCCTCACCTTTGCCGAAAACCCCTTTGTGGTCAGCATGTTCTGCTCCTTCGAGACCCGGCGCCACCTCTGCATGGTCATGGAGTACGTCGAAGGTGAGGGAGTCGTAGCGCCAGGCGCCGGCCCGGAAAAGGTGGCGTAGTACGTCCGGCACCCGCTGGGCCGCCGGAAGAAGAGTCATACCGCGTGCGGTCCAGCCGCCTTGGGGTTAAACTCCTTCTCCTCTCCCGAGGTTATTCTGCAAGGTTTAGGCCAGATGTTCTGGGACTACAACTCCCATCATCCCTGGCCGCCGGTCCTGTTAGCTAGGCATGATGGGAGTTGTAGTCCAAAAACATCTGGAGGGCTGAGTTTAGCTCTGCCTGATCTTGAGCAGTGGCGGCCAGACTTGGCCCTCTAGATGTTTAGGGACTACAGTTCCCATCATCCCTGACCGCTGGTCCTGTTAGCTTGAGATCCTGGGATCCTGGGACCGACGGCGAGGCTTCAAGCACCCGGGATGGGACTGGCAGGATTGGGGAGGGATCTGCCCCCCGTTCCCGGACCGGGGGTCTCTCACCGCCCCTCTGTCTCCCTTAGGTGGGGACTGCGCCACCCTCTTGAAGAACATGGGTCCCCTTCCGGTGGACATGGCCAGAATGTATTTTGCTGAGACGGTCCTGGCATTGGAGTATCTGCACAACTACGGCATCGTCCACCGCGACCTCAAGCCGGACAAGTAAGGGTCGGCCGACAGGGGGGCTTCCGGCACCCCTCTGCACATGGGTCTGTCTAAGGCTGTTTGGGGACTGCAACTCCCATCATCTTAGCCCTAGCTAATGGGACCAGGGGTCAGGATGATGGGAACTGTAGTCCAAAAACAGCTGGAGGGCCATATTTGCCTATGCCAAGAACCTTCAAATTCAGCTCTCCTGATGGTTTGGGACTACAACTCCCATCAGCCCTAGCTAACAGGGCCAGCGGCCAGGGATGATGGGAAATGTAGTCCCCAAACAGCTGGAAGGCCGAGTTTGGCCATGCCTGGTCGAAGGTTTTGACATATCGCCAGGCTGAAATATCGCAACATGTCGAAATATCGCGGCGCCTGGAATAAGGACGGAGCTGTTTTTCCGACATCGCAATATATCACTAGCTAAATATTTCCAGGGATGCGGGTGGCGCTGTGGGTTAAACCACAGAGCCTAGGACTTGCCGATCAGAAGGTCGGCGGTTCGAATCCCCGCAATGACGGGGTGAGCTCCCGTTGCTCGGTCCCTGCTCCTGCCCACCTAGCAGTTCAAAAGCACGTCAAGGTGCAAGTAGATAAATAGGTACTGCTCTGACGGGAAGGTAAACGGCGTTTCCGTGCGCTGCTCTGGTTCGCCAGAAGTGGCTTAGTCCTGCTGGCCACATGACCCGGAAGCTGTACGCCGGCTCCCTCGGCCAGTAAAGCGAGATGAGCGCCACAACCCCAGAGTCGGCCATGACTGGACCTAAGGGTCAGGGGTCCCTTTACCTTTAAATATTGCAATATGCTGATATATCACGATGTCTGGAATAAGGACAGAAATAGTTTTCAACTTCATGATGTATCACCAGCTAAACATCACGGTATACTGATATATCATGTCTGGAATAAGGATGGAGCTGTTTTTCAACATTGCGATCTATCCCCAGCTAACTATCACAATATACTGTTATATCACAATATCTGAAATAAGGGTGGAGCTACGGGAAGACATTGGCGGGTTTCCCCACGTTGTGAATTTCTTGCACAAATCGCGATTCACAATATATCGCCAGGTATCACGAAACCAATATCTGTCACAATACGGACTTCCAACCAGTTTTGGACAACGTACTGATACTGTATTTTCCCGTGTGTAAGACTATATTTCCCCCCCTAAATTTAAAACTGGGGGTCGTCTTATACACACAATTATTTATTTCTTAATTTGGGGCTCAAAAAATAGGGGGCGTCTTATCCACAGAAAAATACGGTGTATCACGGTTTGGGACGCGAAATGGATTTTATTTCCCAGCCCTTCCAGGGTCCCCTTTGTCCGGGGTCCCTCTCCCCCCCTAACTGAGACCTGTCTTCCCCCCCTCTGCCCCCCACCTCACCCCATAGCCTCCTCATCACCTCCATGGGGCACATCAAGCTGACGGATTTCGGACTCTCCAAAATCGGGTTGATGAACATGGCCACCAACTTGTACGAGGGACACATAGAAAAGGACACCCGGGAATTCGTCGACAAGCAGGTGAGGGCTTAGGGGGGCGCCGGGACTCACATTTGGGGGTCCTTTGCCAGGAGGAGGAGGGTCTCCGGGGAGGGCATGTGGGGGCGCTGGGACCCACATTTGGGGGTCATTTGCCAGGAGGAGGAGGGTCTCCGGGGAGGGCATGTGGGGGCGCCGGGACCCACATATTGGGGTCGTTTGCCAGGAGGAGGAGGGTCTCCGGGGAGGGCTTAGGGGGGCGCTGGGACCCACATTTAGGGGTTGTTTGCCAGGAGGAGGAGGGTCTCCGGGGAGGGCTTGGGGGGCGCCGGGACCCACATTTGGGGGTCATTTGCCAGGAGGAGGAGGGTCTCCGGGGAGGGCTTGTGGGGGTCCCAGGACCCAAATTTGGGGGGGTCCTTTGCCAGGAGGAGTAGGGTCTCCGGGGAGGGCTTAGGGGGGCGCCAGGACCCAAATTTGGGGGGGCGGGTCTCTGAGGGGGGAGAGGCAGAGTCGGGTCTGCCCCGCGAGGGGAGATGCGCCCCCTTCCCTTGTCGGCAGGATAGGGGTCAGCTCCCCATGGGGGGCACCCTGACCGCCCCCCGAATTTCCCCCTTCCAGGTGTGCGGGACCCCCGAGTACATCGCCCCAGAGGTGATCCTGAACCAGGGCTACGGGAAGCCGGTCGACTGGTGGGCCATGGGCATCGTCCTCTACGAGTTCCTGGTGGGCTGCGTCCCCTTTTTCGGAGACACCCCGGAAGAGCTCTTCGGACAGGTGATCAGCGGTAGGTGCTTCTCCCCCCGGGGCGGAGAATTCGGGGAAGGGAGCTCCCCAAAGGTCATCTAATGCAACCCCACCTTTTCGGCCCCAAAGGGGGGCTCAAAGTCGCGGCCCTGAGTTCGAGTCTCACGCTCCGCCTGTTGAGAAGCTGAGCATATCTCTCCGGTCCTCCGCCGGGCCCATGAAACTCTATCAAGTGAGCTATTTGTAATATAGGTGGGACCCCAAAGGTCATCCATCCCAACCCTCTCCTGCGAGGCAGGCGTCTTTTTGGCCCCAAAGGGGAGAATTCGGGAAGGGGGACCCCCAAAGGTCATCCAGCCCACCCCCATCTTTTCGGCCCAAAAGGGGGACTCAAAGCCACAGCCCTGAGTTCGAGTCTCATGCTCCGCTTATTCAGAAGCTGGGCATATCCCTCCGGTCCTCCGCCAACCCCCAAAAGGCTCTACCAAGTGAGCTGTTTGAAATATAGTTGGGACCCCAAGGGTCAACCAGCCCCACTGCAAGACAGGCATTTTTGGGGCCCAAATGGGGCTCGAAGCCACAGCACTGAGTTCGAGTCTCTCTTTTTTTTAACATAATTTTTATTGAGTTTTTACATATTTCATTTTAATTCAATGCACATATTCACAACAACTTATTTGCTCAACGTGAGCTTTGACTTCCTTCTACCTCTCTTTCTGACATCCCTATAGCCCATAACATGTCTTTCGCATTCCTGTAATCACTTCTTTATCTTATAATCACCTTAAAAATCACATTCTTATTTATAAATCATCGTCATAACTTCACATTACCAAACGTTTCACCTTAATGCTACAAACGTTTTTAAATGAATACAATTTTCTTTCAAGCAATAAATAAATTTGTTCCACTCCTTTTGACATTTTCCTTCGGGCCGATTCCTAATTCGCTCGAGTTCGAGTCTCACGCTCCGCCTTTTCAGAAGCTGAGCGTATCCTTCTGGTCCTCCGCCAAAAAATCAAAAGAGGAAAAGAAAAGACAAAATAACATTAATTTCACAATAAAAGTGAAGTCCATTTCTTTTCACTAGCTCCTTAAATACAACATAAATGGTTCCCAGTCTTTAAAAAAAAAATCTCTCATGTCTTTGTCTCTTAAGCCTTTCAGTTAAATTTGCCATTTTGGCCTATTCCATCAGTTTGTGCGAAGTTTTTCTCCTCCAGCTCCAGTGACAGTCTATCTGCATTCACCTAGCGGTGCTTTTTTAATTTTCGGAGGGGGTTTAGGATGAGCTCTGAGCTTTTCTGCATCCGAACGCAGAGCGGAGCCCCCCATCTCTGGGGGAATCGGGGTCAACGGCCGCCGCAGCTGCCGGCCAGAGCGCTGCCTCTTCTGCGCCACCCGAACAAAAGGTCCTTTCAGGGCGAGACAAAAGCTCCCCTTCTGACCCTCGGCGTGTGACGCCACCAAGGGGGGGAGAAGCTCAATTATGGGGTCTGTTCTCTGCCCACTTTTTCTCGCCCCCCCAAGCTTCGGGAAACTGCCGGGAGAGAGAGGAAGCTTTGCGTCATCTGAACTTCCGCAGGATCCTAGAAGGGAGGGACACCCAAAGCTCATCCATCTCTCTCTCTTATATTTGTTGTTGTTTAGTCATTTAGTCGTGTCCGCCTCTTGGTGACCCCCTGGACTAGAGCACGCCAGGCCCTCCTGTCTTCCACTGCCCCCCTCAATTTGGTCAGACTCATGCTGGTCGCTTCGAGAACACTGTCCCACCATCTCGTCCTCTGTCGTCCCCTTCTCCTTGCGCCCTCCATCTTTCCCAACATCAGGGTCTTTTCCAGGGAGTCTTCTCTTCTCCTGAGGTGGCCAAAGTCTTGGAGCCTCAGCTTCAGGATCTGTCCTTCCAGTGAGCACTCAGGGCTGGTTTCCTTCCGAATGGAGAGGTTGGATCTTCTTGCAGTCCATGGGACTCTCAAGAGTCTCCTCCAGCACCAGAATTCAAAAGCATCAATTCTTCGGCGATCAGCCTTCTTGATGGTCCAGCTCTCACTTCCATACATCACTACTGGGAAAACCAGAGCTTGAAGTATACAGACCTTTGTTGGCAAGTCTCTACTTCTAAAGATGCTGTCTAGGCCTGTTTTACTGGGGCAACCCAGTAGAAAAGGATTCGAACCCAGGTCTCGCGCCCCACGGCTTTCAGGAGTGTATGGTTCGGAGGAGAAGAGGGTTTCAGCTGCGATTGGGTTGGGATGGATGACCCCTGGGGGTCCCGACTGACTCGCAACCCAACCCTGTTTTGATTTGGGGTGGTGCCCAGGGGGCAAAAAAACCGCTCATACGCAGTTTTTCTTCCGCTTTCTTCGTTCCAGACGAAATTATTTGGCCGGAGGGGGACGAGGCTCTCCCTCCCGACGCCCAGGACCTCATCACCCAACTCTTGAAGCACTGCCCTCTGGAACGCCTGGGCACAGGTAAAGGATTTTATCTTCCTGCCCCCCCCCAGCAAGGATTGGAACCCGGGTCCTGGGACAGCGCTCTAACCATTAGGCCACGCCGCCTCTCGATAGATGGGGAGAGGGGCATAAATTTACTTACAGGAAAACAATGGAGGGGGCGGAGGTTGGGAGATTCGGGGCAGGCGAAAAAAGGCCTCCTCCTTTGATTAGCGCCCGGTTAACCTGTGGAACTGCCTTCCACTGGAGGCAGGAAATGCCTGTGAATAACTCCAACCGCTGAGCGTCGCTGCTGTCGTGCTCAGCGTCTGGTTGGTCACCGGAAGGCGAGGAGGCGGGACTAGACAGGGCCTGATCCAACCGTTTCAGGACTCTTCTGCTTCTCAAAAAGAGAACCTCCACGGACAGGCGCAATCTACCTTAGCCCAGTGTCTGGAAAAGCGCTGGGAGAGGGGGCTTCTCTTGGGTGCTTCTCATTGGTGGCCCCCTGGACTTAAGAGGGGGCCACTTGGGGCCCCGATCCTGACGCCCTCCTTCCTTCCCCCCCGCCAGGAGGGGCGCACGAGGTGAAGCAGAACCCCTTTTTCCGCACCCTGGACTGGAACGGGCTCCTGCGGCAGAAGGCCGAGTTCATCCCCCAGCTGGAAGCCGAGGACGACACCAGCTACTTCGACAGTAAGGCCTAGCGGGCGGAGCAAGAAAGCCAGGCGGCTGCTTTGAGGCGCAAGCCGCGTCGCAAATGTCAGAAATGGCCTTCAATTTGGAAAATTAATACAAATTATCGGGTGGGGGGGTGGAGAGAGATTCCGGGTTGGTTTGGATGACCCACGGATCCCTTTCCGACCCACAATTTGACGCTTCTCCATATGCCTCCGGCTGGGTGTTGGTTTTGCAGGGCAGGTGCACCCTTCTTTTTCATGGGGGGGGACGGGACCCCCGGCCTCTTGTCCCCCCCAACCCTGACGTCATTTCCTGCTCTCCCCACCCACCCCCCCAGCTCGCTCGGAGCGCTATCGCCACCTGGGGTCGGAAGACGAGGAGACCAACGACGAGGAGTCGTCCCTGGAGATCCGGCAGTTCTCCTCTTGCTCACACCGGTTCAGCAAGGTCTGCAAATTTCGCAGATTTGGTTACGGTTTCTTTTTCCCCCCCAAAAAAATTTTTAATTGGTTTTCACAATATTATAAACAAACAAACACACCAAACAAACATAAATTATTGCAAATTACACTTATTAACGTTGTTCAGCGACTTCCTCGCTTCCCCTCGGTTGAATTTCATTGCATGCCCTTTGAAGGGTTTTCCAAATCCCAATTCTTATGAAATTTAACTTCGACATGAACATCCTTAAATCTTCACCTTATGGAATTAAGCATATTAATTCATCATTTAACATCAATAAAATCCTAAGCCCGTCAAGTATCTGCAAGCTGTTTCCATTTAATTTAACAGGACAAGTTTAACTAGATAACTATTAAATTTATTCCACTCTTCCACATACTCCTCCTCCTTCCGGTTAGGTCGGCTAGTTCCGAAAAATCCACCATCTTAGTTATGGTTTCTTGGTAGAGCCTCCAGAGGCAGAGCAGGTCTACCTTGGAAGGATTTACATACGCGGCGCGGGTTTCTTTGCCCCCAAATGCAAAAAAGGAGCGGAAAATGGCAATTTAACTTGGGAGAATGCGCGCAGCTTGCAGACTTAAAATATAGAATAGAGAAAATTGGAATATATTGAATATATGGGAAATAATTGCTGGCAGTATTAAGATCAATTCAGCAGTGCAAATAATCTTCGGCGGATGTAGGAAGGGAATAGATTTTTGTAAAATATGCAGGGATTTTTGAGACGCGAAACGAACCACAGAAAGAGAAGTCCTTGATAATTTAAGGTGGTTGAAATGTATATTCTGCAACGTAAAGCAGAAAATCTAATAAGAAATATAGAAAGGAAAAGCACTGTTCCGTCTCCTGAAACCGTGCGCAATTCGAACCAGGGTCCTGCCGAAAAGTCGGGGGTCTCTCTTTTTCTGGCAGCCCTCTGTTTGATAGCTTAATGATGGATAAATGATTAAACAGAAAAATAAAAATTACAGAAAGGAAAAGAACCGTTCCGTCGCCCGAAACCCTGCGCGATTCGAACTGGGGTCTTGCCAAAAAGCCGGAGGTCTCTCTCTCTTTCTGACACTGGCTTAAGTATGGAACATGTAATAAAATAAATGTAATAAAATAAAATAAAATAAATGTAATAAAATAAAATAAAATAAAAATGTAATAAAATAAAATAAAATAAATGTAATAAAATAAAATAAAATAAATGAAATGAAATAAATGTAATAAAAATTATATATTTTTAAAAAACCCAGAGCAGGAGGAGACTTTGGCTCAGCACCCCGCTTGGGGGGCTTTCCTCTCGAGGCCCCATGGACCAAGGCAGTCTACCTGAGAGCGCCAGAGGGTGCTGTGGGTTTTTTTATTTCCCGGACGGTGCCCACGCAGGCAGTGGCGTAGCGTGAGGGGTGCAGGGGGGGCCGGCCGCACCGGCCGCAACATCTGGGGGTTAGGGTTAGGGGGCGCAAATCCATGGGTTGGGGGCGCAAATCCACGGGTTAGGGGGCACAAATTACTTGCCTTGCCCCGGGTGCTGACAACCCACGCTACGCCACTGCACGCAGGTGCCCATTTTCATCTCTGCCCCTCGCAGGTGTACAGCAGCTCCGAACACCTGGCCAACGCCTCTTCCTCCCTGGGTGCCTCGCCGTCTCAGGAGCAAAGCCGCACCGAGAAAGAGGACCGCGGGGAGCGCTGGGACGAGGAGAAGGGCCACCTGCCGGCCCCCGAGACCAGGTGGGCACCGGGGGGGGGCACAGCCAGGCACGGGGCTGGGGGCGCCCTGGGGAGAGAGGGCACTTTGGCGCCGCTAAAATCGGGTTGCCATACGTTCCTTAAAAGCAGCTCCGAAACTTATTTGCAACTTTGGTGCCCAGGTTTTTATATTATTTGCAACTTTGGTGCCCGGTTTTTTGTGTTATTTGCAACTTCCATGCCCGGTTTTTTGTATTATTTGCAACTTTGGTGCCCGGTTTTTTGTGTCATTTGCAACTTCCATGACCGGATTTTCAAAGTACGGTCACCCTAAGGCAGCACCCTTGGGAGAATTCTCCATTGTCCCTCAAGACAGATGGGTGCCACCTAAACGCAACGCCCAGGGCACCAAGGTTGGCACCTGGGGGGGGGGCTTCTCCCTTCCCTGCAGGGTTGGCGCTTCACCCGCCCCATATTGACCCCCTTCTCCCTCCTCTCCCCCCAGACTCCGCGCCTGGACCTCCTGCGGCTCGACGGCCCTCTCCTTCCGCCAGGAGTGCGGTGCCCGCGGGGGCCCCCCTGCCCTGAGCGCCACCTGCAGCCTGGAGGCCATGCCCAGGTTCGCCTTCTCCTCCGAGGACGAGAGCCCCTGCCGGGCGCCCCCCAAGAGGGAGCGCCCCGTCTTCGTGGTGGGGGGCGACCCTGAGGGGCCGGCCAAGACCCCCGCGAAAGCCTCTGGGCTGGCAGGTAGGTGGGTGAAAACAACCTGGCACTGGGCTGCTTAAAAAGCAGCCAAGGTTCTAGTCCTCATGGCTTGGAAATAAAATAAAAGCAGGGGCTGATTGGATTGATCTTTATCTTTGGATCTTTATTACGGCCATTGGCCCGTCACACGACAGTTTCCCATACCAACCAACATAATGTACTTGAACCTCCAAATTTAAAACCGCCAAAACTTACAAAAAACAGACAAGAACCAAAGCAGAACAAAAACAAAAGGCCAACATCATACATTACAATAAATTTGTAACATAAACATCACCCTCTGCTCATAAATTAATAGAAGACATCAGTGGTGATATCACCTAGTTACATCCTAAAACATAGATCATGGATTAAAAGGGTTATCCGAGCCGCACAGGAGTCCGTTTCTCTTCTTTAGGGATAGGACGCTGATCAAGAATCTGGCAACCGTGAGTGATCTTAGGGGGTCATCATCATTTAATAGATATCTCAGTTTGGCTTCATTCGTATCATCGGCAATTCCCTTTAGATATTGAGCAAGGAACTTGCTCCTGGCCGATAAGTGAAAAGCACAATCAAGAATTATGTGATGCAACGCACATAAGAGCGATATCTGTCCATTGGAGAATCTATTTCTCAGCACGTTCGATGGGAAGGTGTTGAATCTTGCCTTTACAAAGGCATATCTATGAGCCGAAGAAGTTAAGGAATTCAAATAGTTTGGGAGCCTTAAGAGGGGTAATAAACCAAGGTTTAGAGGTGAGCAAGTACCATTGCCCAAGACCATTTTCTGCTGCCAGTCCATCTCCTCTAGCTTACAGGTTACTGTTCTTTTAGCTGGGACTATGTCCTGCTCTAGTAATTTGGATGGGGAGATTCCCATTGCCGTTATTTTCAGCTGTAAATTTTTTACCCATGGGCTCTGGAAATCATCTCTCCACATACACTGTATCAAGTACAAGTTTGGGAGATTGTGCCATAGAGATAACCAGTGACAGAGTATGTGCTTCCACAGAGCGTTTTCCAGGGATACAGGTCTCTGCCCCAAGTAGCTTCCAGTCCTGCTGTCGCCACAGCAGAGGAAAGGTTGATGGGAGGGCAGAGGAAAAAGGCGGCCGCCGTGGGTTTCTGCAATGGGGCGGTTTTTTTGTTTCTTGGGGGGTCAAACTGTATTCCTTCCACCCCAAATAAATCCTCTCCTTGTAGCTGACCTGTCCAGCCTGAGCCGGATCCGCCTGCGGAGCAACAGCACGGGCACCAAGAACTCGCTGCCACTGGACGGGGACGCCGGTGGGGGGCGCCGGGTTGGCAGCCACAAGGAAACGCCTGGGAAGCAGAGGACCCCCTCGGGGGGCAGCAGGGTGCCCAAGTCGGCCTCCGTCTCCGCCCTCTCGCTCATCATCGGGGCAGGTCAGTGGGGGGCTGGACCCAGACCACTTTATTATTATTATTATTAATTATTATTATTATTATTAATTTTGCAATGCACAAGCAAAGCCTCCCTAGACGGAGCCAGTCTACCTGAGAGCAAGGCTGGGTTTTGCATGGGGGGCTTCTTGCCTATGGGGCAGAGACCTGGGGAAGCTGGGCTTAGATGGGGGCCCCTCTTTGGCCCTCCTCAGTTTCTTAGGGCTCCTCGGCGGAGCCTCCAGGGACAGGGGCAGTCTACCTGGGAGCGAGTTCGGGCGACGGTTGCTGCTCTCGGGTCCTGCTTAGGGGTTTTTTTCTTGCCTATGGGGCACCCTATAGCCTGCTGTGGGGCCAGGCCCTTCTTAGTTTCTTAGGAGTCTTAGATTGAGCCTCCACAGACAGGCCCACTCTACCTGGGAGCGAGTTCGAGCGACGGCTATTCCGATCATTTCCTGAATTTCTATACTGCTCTCGGCCCCTGTTTAGGGGGCTCCTTACTTATGGGGCTCTCATGGGGCCATTTCCCAGCCCTTAACCCCCCCAAAAAGTGGGGCACCCCCTAACTACCTCTCCTCTTTTTCAGATGACTTTGGGGGCACTGCCCTGGTGAGCCCCATCTCTCCCCGCTCCCTCTCCTCCAACCCCTCCTCCCGGGACTCGTCCCCCAGCCGCGACCCACTGCTGGGGGGCTCTGGCCTGCGGCCCCCCATCGTCATCCACAGCTCGGGCAAGAAGTACGGCTTCACCCTGCGCGCCATCCGGGTCTACATGGGCGACAGCGACGTCTACGCCGTGCATCACATGGTCTGGGTGAGAAACAGAGGGTTGAAAATAACACCAAGGCGCTAGTCCTCAAGATGCGGAAATTACAGCCTTTCCATTAGAAAGAAAGGCATCCAGATTTAGGATCTTTTAGTGTTGCCTGCACTGGCCGGCAGCCCTTCCTTTAAAGATAAAGGCATTCAGACTGAGAATTCTTTCAAGGCTTGTTTTAAACAGGAACCGGCTTTGTACAGAGTCAGGCCATTGGCCCGACTGGTTTTGCCTGCACTGGCTGGCAGCATCCGTGCCAGAACCTCTGCTTCCTCCACCAGCCCCTGTTTTTTGGTCCTCCTCCCTCCAAGTGGATCGAAATAGGGGCAAATCAACGCAAGTTGCCAGGATGCTCTATTTGGCCCCATACTGCCTACACGGGCTGGCAGCAGCAACTCTCCAAGATTTCAGCCTTGGGGTCTTTCTTTCCCAGCCCTATCCGGGGGGAGAGTATCCTTTAATTGCCTTTCAAACAAACCAAGCTCCCAGTCCTCAAGGCTTGCCTTTTATTCGCTCCATCTGACCCACTAGTGCAGACACGGGCTGGCAGCATTGGCTACCCGAGATTCAGAAAAAGGAATCGGGAGGTGCAGGCTCCTTTCCCAGGAGGAAAATGCGGTTTTATCCCATCTTTCCAATGCCCAAATACAAGTTTAATAAATGAGATTTCAAAGGAACAGAGGTTTAGGAGCTTAGAACCCGGAAGCGGGTTCCGGACGAAGAGCGGGGTTGGGATGGATGACCACTGGGGGTCCCACCCGGCTCTAAACATTGCCTGCTTTGGGTTGCAGAGCGTTGAGGACAGCAGCCCCGCTCAGGAGGCGGGTTTGCGGGCCGGAGACCTCATCACGCATGTCAACGGAGAGTCGGTCCTGGGTCTGGTCCACATGGACGTGGTCGAGCTTCTGCTGAAGGTAGGTGGGCTGGGGGGCCACATACTGCCTACCCGGGCCGGCAGCAGCTCACCCACCCAAACCCTCTCTGTTCCTCCATCCTTGCAGAGCGGGAACAAGGTGGCGCTGCGCACCACGGCGCTGGAAAACACGAGCATCAAGGTGGGCCCCGCGCGGAAAAACAGCTCCAGGACCCGGATGGCCAGGAGGAGCAAGAAGAGCCGCCGGAGGGAGAGCCAGGACAGGTGGGCGAGACTCGAACCCGGCTCCCGCCCTTGGGGAGCTTTTCTTGCCTATGGGGCACCCTATAGCCTGCTGTGGGCCCAGTCCCTTCTTAGCTTCTTAGGGGTCCTAGACTGAGCCTCCACAGACAGGCCCAGTCTACCTGGGAGCGAGTTCGAGCGATGGCTATTTATTATTACGATTATTTCCTGAATTTCTATACTGCTCTCGGGTCCTGCTGGGGGTTTTTCTTGCCTATGGGGCACCCCATAGCCTGCTGTGGGGCCAGTCCCTTCTTAGTTTCTTAGAAGTCCTAGACTGAGCCTCCACAGACAGGCCGAGTCTACCTGGGAGCGAGTTCGAGTGACGGCTATTCTGATCATTTCCTGAATAATTTCCTGACCATTGTGCCGCGCTGTCTCTTTCCCCGCAGGCGGAAATCGCTCTTCAAGAAGATCTCCAAGCAGACCTCAGCCCTCCATCCCAGCCGCAGCTTTTCTTCGGGTCTCCACCACTCCCTCTCCTCCGGGGACAGCCTGCCCGCCTCGCCCACCCACAGCCTCTCCCCGGGACCCCCCACCCCCTGCCGCAGCCCCGCCCCGGACGCCCCAACAGGTGAGAGGGGTCCCTCTACACAGCTGGGCTCTATATCCCGGCTGGGAGGTTCGGGGCAGACTGAGGTGGGAATCCGGCGGCCGGTTAGCCTGTGGAACTCACCGCCACAGGGTAGATGCAGAAAGAGGGTTCCGCAGCCGGAAGCACTAAATTTGAGCTCTTTTCCCGTTTTACGTGCTCATACCATTAATATATCATTTTCATATGTGGTTTTTATTTTGATTTTATATCTATATCGATAGATAGATAGATAGATAGATAGATAGATAGATAGATAGATAGATAGATAGATAGATGATAGAAGATGATAGATAGATAGATAGATAGATAGATAGATAGATAGATAGATAAGATAAATATAATAAATGAATAAATAAATGAATGATAGATAGATAGATAGATAGATAGATAGATAGATAGATAGATAGATAGATAGATATAGATAGATGATAGATAGATAGATAGATAGATAGATAGATGATAGATAGATAGATAGATAGATAGATAGATAGATAGATAGATAGATAGCTGGTGGTTTTTAACGTTGATCTGTTCTGCGTACCGCCCTGAGGCCTCTGGGCATAGGGCAGTATAATAATAATAATAATAATAATAATAATAATAATAATAATGGAGCCTCCAGCTGCAGAGGCAGTCTACCTGGATTCCTAGCTTTCGGCTGGAATTTTCTCTGTAAATTTCAGATCCCTCTTCCACAATCATTCCCATGCTTCTGTGTCTAGATTATGACATGGAATATATTATCGATGGCCCAACATATTATTGAGGGGTTTACTTGCTTATATCATTCATATAGCATTTTCGTAGGTGGCTTTTATTTTGATTAGATAGATAGATAGATAGATAGATAGATGATAGATAGATAGATAGATAGATAGATGATAGATAGATAGATAGATAGATAGATAGATAGATAGATAGATAGATGGCTGTATAAATAGATGATAGAGATAGGGTTCCGGCTGGAATTTTCTCTGTAAATTTCATATCCCTATTGCTATCTATATTATGACCCTTATATTATATTATATTATATTATATTATATTATATTATATTAGCCCCATGGATTAAATCCTGCTCACCCTTTCTCTCTCTCTCTCTCTCTCTCTCTCTCTCTCTCTCTCCCTCGCCAGATCCCGCCTCCCCGCAGACCACCTCCCCCTCGCCCAGCACGCCACCCTCCCCGGCCGGCCACATCCGCCCCAGCTCCCTCCACGGCCTGGCGCCCAAACTGGGCACCGCCGGGCGCTACAAAGTCGGGCGCCGCAAGTCCACCAGCAGCATCCCGCCTTCGCCCCTGGCCTGCGCCGCCCCGCCCTCCCCGCAGAGGTCCCCCTCGCCGCTGCCACCCTCCAAGGCGGGCAAGGCGCTCTCGCCGCCCGCGGGCACCCGTGCCCCCGACGGCACCCGCTCGCCCCTGCTCCAGAGGGTCCAGTCGGCCGAGAAAATCCCCGAGAAGGGCAGGCAGAAGGCGGTGGCGGCGACGGGCGAGCCGGGCGCTGGAGATCCCGGCGCCCGGCGCCCCCATGCCCGCCCTGGCACCGACTCCGAAGTGGTGGTTATGCGCCACCTGAACCTCTCCGAACGCCGGGACTCGTTCAAGAAGCAGGAGGCAGTGCAGGAGGTCAGCTTTGACGAGCCCGATGCGGAGGGTGCCCCCTGGCGCCCGCCGGTGCCCCACATCGCGGTGCAGGGGGACCCCGAGTGGGAGTGCCAGGGGTCCTACCCGGCCCGGCTGGAAGCCCGCGTCTACATCGAGCAGGAAGACGGCACCACGGCGGTGGAGTTCGCCAGCGTCTCGCCCCCCGGGCGCAGGACAAGTGGCAGAGCGCCCAGTCCCCCCAGGAGGCAGTTGTGGGGGGCGCTGGGCACCCCCGAGAGGCCCTCCGGAGCCTGGCTGCCCGCTGTAGACCAGGAAGAGGACTCTGCGCCCGGGCAGAGGGGCGTCGAGGAAGACCAGTGAACTTCCGGGGGCAGGGAAGGAGGTGCCCCTTTCCCTGCCCTGAAGGGTGCCCGCTGTTTGACCCACACGATGGCACCCAGGAATCCTGCCTGGGGGGGACCTCAAATTCCCCCAGGGTGTTTTGGGGGGCAGTTGGGCATGGGGGCAGCGGCGAGCCAGTTATGGGCATCTAGATAACAGGGCATGCCTATTTTAATGGGGGTTTTGGGTGGCGATATTTGGGGGGATAACATCTGGGGCCAGAGGGGGGCTGGCGCCCGAAACATCTGGGGGGGCAGAGCCCCCAATGCAGAAGGGGCACAAAAATGGGCACATTCCTCTATTTAAAAAGAAGCATTTTCTCCCCGGAGTGGGGAAACATCTGGGGCTCTGTCCTTGAGATTGCCAGCCCTTCAGTTACAGAATCCCAGCTTTGGGACACCGGGAGGTCATCCAGCCCAACCCGCGCCAACGCAGGAGTCGGGTCCCCAAGATTTCTGTGCGCCCCTGCGCCGCCACCTCCGGTCCGGGCCCCAGACCCCGCCCCGATGCCAGGGGACCCCCACCCTCGTTGCCTGGCCCCTGGCGCCAGAACGCTGCTGCGATTCCTGCATTGAGACCCTGGGAGTCCCGTCGGGGTCCAGGATTCGCACCCGGTCCCCACACCTAGAGCCGAGTTTTTCAGCCCCCCGGGGGTCAACCCCAGCATGAGAGCAGGTGGCGAACTTGGGGGGAGAAAGGGAGGAGTCCGCAAGGAATGCCCCGAATCGGGTCACGAGCCTATGGGGAGATGTGTGGGTCAGTTCCCAGCAATTGGGGTTCACTCTGTGGTTAGAAGGGGGACCCCGGGAGCATTACCCAAAGAAGAGGGGGTCCGCTGTGCCCGTCGCGAGGGGCAGCAGCCCCAAACAGGGTCATTTCCTGATGTTGGACCCCAATTTTCCTGACTGTTAAGCCATGCTGGCATCTGGCTCTACCCTAATATTCCTAACCCTGGCCGGCAGCATCTCTGCAGGATTTCGCTCAACCAATCTCCCAGCTGGAGATGCCAGTGGTAAGAACTGAACCCGGGACCTTCTGCAGGAAGAACTGATATTTCCCCCCTGCGCCGCAGCCCCTCTGTTACTAATAAAGTTTCTAGACCTCCTGGAGGAGAGGGAACCCATTGAGCTCTACCCTGGCAGGCAGGGGTCTTTTGGGGGACCTTCTCTGCCCGTTTAATCCCAAAATGTCAAGTTTCTAGTCCTCGTCGGCCGGATTTGCTTCCTGCAAAAAAGCAATTTAATTGGGGGCCTGGAAGCGAGAAAACCCTGGATCTTGCGCGGATTCGCACATGCAGGGAGATTTCTGGAAGCAAGAGCCTCCTTAATAGAGGCAGCTTGGCTCGCTTTCCCGATCTGGGGCAACGCTGCGTTTGAGGGGTGCTGCCCCCCTTTCCCGGGAACCCCAGACTCCTTCCCCACAAGCCCCCCCAAGGTATAGATATATATCCGGGTTCCCCAAACTGCTTCCCCGTTTAACTTTGCCCTGGTTACTTATGGTGTCCTCAACTTTCCCATCTGCGAAATGGGCTCCCCTGAATTTAACCCTTGAGGAACTTAGCAAATTTTTTTTATGGTGGCAGCAGAAAGTTTGGGGGCTGCTCAGCTCTTGCACACGGTTTTTCGGATTTGGGAATTTGGGGGTGGGGAACCCCCTCCTCGGTTTGCTGTACGGAAAACGGTCTCTGGAAGCCCGTTTTTGGGAAGGAAAATAAAGTAAGTTATGAATGGAACCAGAAGAAATGGGTGTCTTTTTTTATTCCGAGATGGATTGGGGGGAAGGATATGAAATGGGGGTCTGAGTTGTGAAAACACCCCCCAAAAAATGCAATTTTTGCGGGGTGGGAGGAAGGGGAGGGGGTGATTCGCACCCGAGGCACCCGGCGAAGATTTTGGAGAAATGATGCAAAATGATATTTCGGACCCCTGGAAGTTTGGAAAAAAATTTTGGAATTTCTGAGTTTGGAAAAAAAATGCAATTAAGAGGCAATTCGCTTAATTTTCATTTTATTTCTGTGCCCCTTTATATTTTAAGGGGGTTATATTCCCAAAGTTGGTTTGCAAGCCTCCAATGCAACCTTGCAGAAAATGGCAAATATAAAATAGGCGTTCAAAGCAATAGAATTAACAACAAAAAACCCCCAAAATATCGGCGATTTCAAAATAGGAAGTACAGAATATTATTATTAATAATAATAATTGTTTTTTTATTAAGTACAAATTAGAAAACATACATATTTACAACAAAAGAAAATATAAAAAAGAAGAAAATACATATAACCAGGGGGGAGGGGAAATAGAGAATATTTTCTCTCTTTTCATATTTACAGTTATTTATACCTCTATAAAATGCTGTTCACAATAAAGGAATGAAATGAAAGATATCAGAAAAAAGGGGAAAAGGACAAAGAAAAAATAAAGAAGTATAAGAAATAGATCATAGGTGAAAATTTTCACCATATATATATATAAAAGTATTAATAATAATTGATCGAGTTCCAAATATATTCACACCCCTGTTTATTTGTTAATTCATATCTGCTTAGAGGAACTAATTTATTTTTACACCTATTATTTCTTATAGAGAGGAATTCCTTTTGATTTATTTACTATACATATATTATAAAGCAAAACAAATTGTATAGAAACATTGTACATCTAAAACACATGCATAACATTTCATTCACGAATACAGTATATTCATTATTTTATACATACAAAGTATCAATCATAGTCACTTTATATATAATTTTATATTAGATAAAAATTAAATAAAGACACATCGGTGATTTCAGGACGTTATATAGGAAGTACAGAATATTATTAATAATAATAACTGATCGAGTTCCAAATACATTCACGCCCCTGTTTATTTGTTAATCCATATCTGCTTAGAGGAATTAATTTATTTTTACACCTATTATTTCTTACAGAGAGGAATTGCTTTTGATTTATTTATTATATATATAGCAAAACAAATTGTATAGAAACATTGTGCATATAAAACTTCATTGACATATATATTCATTATTTTATGCATACAAAGTATCAATCATAGTCACTTTATATATAATTTTATATTAGATAAAAATTAAATAAGGACGTAAATGTCTTTCATTGTTTCATATCTATCAGCAAATGGCTTCAAATTAACCCAAAAACTTTTCCTGGAAGTATGAACATTCCATGACGTCACGGCAAGCGCTCGGCCTTTTCCGGACGGACTCGCTTCGAGGCCTCGGCAAGTTCCGTAGCGCGTCGGCACCGCTCGGCTCTTTCCGTCGACCGAGGGAACCTAGAGGGCTCTCGGCTCTTTCCGGAACCCCCTGCGTGCGCGTCACTTCCGCCCGGCCTTCGGGCTTCTTCGTACAGAGAGAAGCCCGTAGAGGAAAAGAGCTAAAGCAAAGCAACGCGAATTCCGGTTGTAGGTCAACACTCTCTCCACGTCCCATAGAAATATTGGCTTTTGCTTATTGATTTAAGTGCTGCTTATTAAATTTCCATTGCCATTTGCTTCCTAAATGTGCATATTTTTATTGCTTTTTTCAGATTAATTTGGCCCACATTGCAAAGGCTGCCACTCTCTCCAAAGAACTGAGTTCCCCCAAGGTGTTTGCGCTGCCTTGATCTTGGAGGAAAAGGAGGATATAAAAGAAAGGAAATAAACAAATGTTTCCTGCATTGCAGTAATAATAATTATAAATAAAATGAATCATAATCAATAATAACTTATCAGTCCTCCCCCTAAAAGAACACTTTTGACTCGAGAAAATCACCATTTTATAGATCAAATCGGGGGAAATAAACACACTAAATGGGCAAAAGGCGCAGAAAAAAGCAATAAATTCGTTTTTTAAAAATAATAATAGTAGAAATAATAATCAATGTTTTATAGAGCCAGTGTGGTGTAGTGGTTAAGAGCGGTAGTCACGTAATCTGGGTAACCGGGTTCGCGTCTCCGCTCCTCCACCTGCAGCTGCTGGGTGACCTTGGGCCAGTCACACTTCTCTGAAGTCTCTCAGCCCCACTCACCTCACAGAGTGTTTGTTGTGGGGGAGGAAGGGAAAGGAGATTGATAGCCGCTTTGAGACTCCTTAAAGGGAGTGAAAGGCGGGATATCAAATCCAAACTCTTCTTCTTCTTCTTCTTCTTCTTCTTATATTTGCTGTTAGCCGCCCTGAGCCCGGTTTTTAAAGAGCGGGGTATAAATAAAAAATTATATTCTTATTCTTATTCTTATTCCTATTCTAGCCCAGGCCGAAAAGAACCCTGCCGTGTCGCCTCGCCCCACAAAACCAGCCGCCCACTTTGGCCTCCGAGCCCCTTCGGGCCTTTCCGCCGCCGCTCGGCCATTTCCGCCTCTCCCGGGGCTTTCCGCTGGCTGCAGCGGCGCTGGGCAGGAACGGATCGCTCCGCGGGCGAGAGGTGGGTGCAGGCCGGGCCCCCCCAGTGGGTGCTTTATTTTTTGGGGGGTGGGGGGACATATTGCATTGCATTGCACCCCTCCCCACAGCTCAGCCCCATTGCACACCCTCTCCCAGCCCAGGATAGCCTTGCAATTTTATTTTTGATTTTATTTTTTTGGGGGGGGGGGTGGGTGGGATTTGCAACATGCAAAAGAATTAGGGGTGGGGGAGACTTTTAAAAAATATATTTTAATTGCAATCGCTGCAAACCGCCCCTTGCATTTTGCACAAGTCCCTTGCAGGGGGGGTAGTTTAAAAATGAAGCATTTAAAGGGTTTTTTTGGGGGGCGGGACGTGAGCAGCTGCCACTCATTTATTTTTTGGGGGGGGTTAATAAAAAGCTGGTGCATATTTAGAATTTGGAAGTGCAGAACTCCCTGCTATTTGCATTTGGGGGGGTTGTGTGTGTTAAAAACGAAGGCCTATTTTTGGGGGGCGGGATCTTTGCAGCCAGGAATGTTGCCGCATATATATATATAATTTCTTGCAAATCTCATCCCATGTGGATTTTTCTCCTTTTTTTTTTTTGGAGGGGGGGTCCCTCTTTAGTGCATTACTCTCCCCCCAGCCTAAAAAAAATTAGCTTATTATTATTATGATCAGCAATCAGAATCGGGGCGCTTGCAAGTT